>NW_008332089.1:674100-693518 GCF_000622305.1 Nannospalax galili
GGGAACACTCATCCACTGCTGGTGGGGCTGCAAACTGGTTCAGCCCCTATGGAAAGCAGTGTGGAGAACTCTTAAAAAACTACAAATGAACCTACCATTTGACCCAGTTATACCACTCCTTGGCATATACCCAAAGAACTCATCCTATTGTAGGGACACTTGTGCATCCATGTTTGTTGCTGCTCTTTTCACAATAGCTAAGAGATGGAAGCATCCTAGGTGTCCCTCAATTGATGAGTGGTTAATGAAAAAGTGGTTCATATATACGATGGAGTTTTACTCAGCAGTAAAGAAAGATGAAATCATGAAATTTGCAGGTAAATGGATGGAACTAGAAACTGTTATACTAAGTGAGTTAACACAATCACAGAAAAAAAATCGACATATGTTCTCCCTCATATGTGGATCCTAGAACCAAACCCTGATAAGTGAGTATGTGTCCAGACATAACTACAGGAACCAGGATAATGGAAAGGAACCAGGGAGGTAAAGGAAAAGAAACAACCTGAAAGTGAAGAACAGTAGGAAACAGGCCTTCATAAGGGAGATATGGATAAAATGTGGCTTTTCTGAATCCTCTCTCCTGAGTCACTGGGGAAAGGTGAGAGAGGTCCCTTAGCACTCTTAGGAAAGGGCCAGATAGGAAAATCCATCTCATACCCACCATGCTGAGGGCCCCTGAGCACCCAATGCTGATCTGCACTAAGGCAAAGCACCTTCAGAGCCCTCTCCCTCCCTCGTCCTTTCCTCTGTAATAGCACTGACCCTGGTAATGATCTGACCTCTGACCAGAGCTGTTCCCTCCCTGTCTTTTAATGCACAGTGCTGCTGGAAAGACCAGCTCCTGTCCTTTGTCTGTCCCAAGCCTAACAGGTTCTTCTCCCTTGAGACTAAGCTCCTCATTCTGCCCTCATCCATGAGCCCCGCCAGGGTCACCACTTCTACCAACCTAGTCCTGTTTCCCAGGTGCACGGGAAATACTCAGCACACACCGGTTTGTGTACATGGCCTGTGTTTGTGCTTGTGTGTGTGTGTGTGTGTGTGTCTGTGTGTGTGTGTAGACTAGGGGTGGGGGACCGCCCACTGACACATGCTTTCCTACTAAAAATGGAAAATGGTTGTATTTCTAGTAGTGAACAATGTGCCCCTCCTGTCTCACAAAATGATCATTGTTCTTGCGGAGGGACATAAACACGGCATCTAAGTAAATATAAACTCTCTAATGAAAGGTAAACAAAGCCCCACAGCAGAGGAAAAATCCTATGGCCTTAAGGTTCTTGAAATAACCATAATTCAATTTACTAAATGCCATTTTAAAGCTACATAAGATAAACTCAGTAGAATATCACACACCATCCATAGCACCATCCTCTGAACCTCAAGGAGACGGTGAGAGTCCAGCACTGCCTGTCAGTGATACGTGTAGCCTGAGCTACACAAAACCAGTGACTAAGGAGACCTCCCCATGAGTGACATTAAGATGACTATATTGGAAGAAATTTTCATTGCAGATGAAAATAATGTTAGATGCTCTTAAAGAAATGGAATGGAGTGAGAAAATCAGCCAGGCCTCTAGCTTTTACTGCCCATTTCCTGCAGCCCACAAGGCCCTGGCTGCTTTGTTTTCTGCCTTTGTCTATCATCAACACTGGGATGCTGTTGATAAAATTTAACCAGAGCATCTGTCTTCTGGCCATTGCCATTCATCTATCCATTCATCCATCCATTCATCCATCTATTCATCTATCCATCCATCCATTCATCCATCCATTCATCCATCCATTCATCCATCCATTTGTCCATCCATTCATCTATCCATCCATTCATCCATCCATCCTTCCATACATCCTTCCTTCCATCCATCCATCCATCCATCCATCCATCTATTCATCTACCCATCTATCCATACATACATACATATATAATTCATAAATTCTTCCATTCATCTATTCTTCCATTCATCTATCCATCCATTCATCCATTCATCTACCTATCCATCCATTCATCCATGTATCTATCTATCCATTCATCTATCTATCCATCCATCCATTTATTCATCCACCCAGCCACCCATCCATCCATTCATCCTTCCTTCATCTACCCTTCCTTCCATTCATCCACCCATCTATTCATCCATCTATCCATCCATCCTTTGAATAGCAGTAGGATCAAACTGCTTGAGACCATGGGGAGCATGCTCACAAAACCTGAGAACCAGCCAGCAGCCCTTCCCACACTGACACCCGTCATCATCTCAAGAAGGCATGTAGGCCTGCACACCTGAGTGATACCCAGATGGACAGATACAGCTGTTCATATCATACCACTTGATCTTTCTCAGTTCTGATCTTGTCATTAGATTCATGAAAGTTAAAATTAGCAATATCTCCTCAAGCTGAAAATGTACCCACTTGCTTGAAAGATACAAAATACCACCCACAGACCTCAAATTCAATAGCACCCCTTCTTGGTTCTGGAAAAGACCTTGTTTGCCAAAGAATGTGTAGTGAACCAGGGGGAAAAAATTCCCACCTTGAGTAAAGGAAGTTAGGGACAACATGCTCAATGGAACAGACCAGAAACAGACCTCACACAGGCGTCTGGTTTAAACCAGTCCTTTATGATACAGGAAGCAGGCAGTAACCTGTTCATCAAAGTGCTGGGTTAGTACGCTCTCTTCATGGACAAAACATATCTAAACACTATACAGCAAATCAATTGTGACAGATCTCAGACCTAAGTGGGAAAGGCAAGCAAGGAAGCTCCCAGAGGGAACTCCGGGGAAGAGTCTTCTGACCTTGGGGTAGAAGGAGAATGTATAAAAGGAGCATAAGTTCCTGATGAGAATAGAAAGAAAACAAATGAACTAATTGTTCTATGATAAAAATTAAGACGGCTCTGCCAGTCAAAAGATGTCATTTGGATAGTAGCAAGACCCTGCACTGAGTGGGGGCAGAGATTTCTAATAACATATGTTTGATGAGAGATTCATAATCAGGGACTGGAGAGATGGCTCAGCAGTCAAGAACACTGGCTGCTCTTGCAGAGGACCTGGGTTCGATCCCCAACACCCATATGGTGGCTAACAACCATCTGAACTCCAGTTCCAAGGAATCCAATACCCTCTTTTGACCTCCACAGGCATTTCATGACACAGGTGCACTTACACCCATGCAGGCGATACACTATACACATAAAATAAAAAGTAAAAATAATAGATATTAAAAAGAGACTCACATCCATATCATATCCATTATATATATAATATAAAATCTATATAAAATCTATAAAGACTCAGAGATCAATAAAACTGCATAGACAACCCAATTTTAAAAGTAAATGAACAAATACTTCTCAAAACATTCAAATACCCAATGAATGAATGAGCTCAGCTTTATCATTGTGCTGAAATATGAATGGCAGTGAGACAGTGACAGCCAGCACCTCATAACCCAGCAGTTCCAGCACCAGTACTGTGTCCCAACTTAATGCACACATCAGCCTTCTGAGTGTTAGGGTAGAATGCTGGCAGTCATACTCACAATCCCCTACAAATGCAAGCAGGTGGCCAGCAGCCACAGGGTAGGTAAATAAACTGCTGTAAACGCCTAGGACCACCCTAGCAGAAAGTTACTAAACCACAGAACAAAGCCACACAGAAAGTGTACATGCGCACTCTAAGGCAGCCAGTCAAGGTGAACCCAGCAATGCTGACAGTTAGTGGTCCTCCAGCAGCAGATGGATGGAACCTGGACTGCAGGGTGAGAAGTCTCTGGAACAGTTTACCAGTCGCTTTGTTACACGGTGTCTTCATTTGAGGGGATTCTCCAGTCTGTACACTGTGTGTGGGGTGCTGTTTAACCGTGAGATGTGCCCTTTGGGAAACAACGACGTGGAGGAAACTGAACCACAGAATTGGCAGGGATCACCATATTTCGTGTTTTTAGCATGGTTGCAGGATTGTTTTTAACTGTATTGCAGTCAGTTCAACACAATGTGAACATAAAACAAAGTTTAGCACATTTCCTCCTCCAGGTTCACCTGTGAGTCAGAGGAGTAGAGGTCCCCCTCCCCTGACCTCTTGCAGCATTTTCTGGGTGACCACGGGGCTCCGGCCTCTGGACATGATGGACTCCTTTCTCATTATGCACAGACCCTTCAGAAGGAAAACCATCCTCTCCTATCACTCAGCGACTTCTCCAGTTTTTATGTATTCAATTTTTATATTTTTCGGTTGGTTACCTGGAGTTTATCTTCTGCAGATTGTGGAAGAATGGAATATTTATTGAATATTTCCAGCACCGCGCAGACCTGAAGGAAAACACACTACTTCATGATCTTCCCTACAGACTCTGGCGGCCTGCACCAGTTCCTGGGTGTCTCCTGGCACAGTGAGGCTCAGCTCTCATCTTCTCAGGGCAGAAGGGCTCTCTGTCCTCTTCCTGTCTGTAACCAGTTTCTCCATCACACATTCTGGGAGGGGAAGAACTGTGGGTTTTCTGTGCTGTTCCAGTCTCTGTGCTGTTCCAGTCTCTATGCTGTTCCAGTCTCTGTGCTGTCCCAGTCTCTGTGCTGTTCCAGTCTCTGTTGCTGTTCCAGTCTCTGTGCTGTCCCAGTCTCTGTGCTGTTCCAGTCTCTGTGCTGTCCCAGTCTCTGTGCTGTTCCAGTCTCTGTGCTGTCCCAGTCTCTGTTTCTTGTGTATGTTTTCTTTTCTGGAGTGTTCCCTCAGCTGTTGACCTGGTCTCACTTTTGTTCCATGCTCCACATTCTTGGGAATACCTCTTCATTTCCCTTCGCTTTTTCTTCTGATCGATATGTGAGTTTACCTGCATTTCCCAGAGTCAAGTTTGTTCTTAATTGCCTTTTATTCAAATCATAATTCATAGTCATTCATCTCTTCCCTTTGCCTCTAGACATCTCCCTAAGCACAGAGGGAGGGGCTTTGGGAGACTCACCGGCCCCCAGCCTCCCTGCAGACGAATGCACCGGGTCTAACTCCCAAGAAAGAGTCCTCATTGTGTCCCCCTCCCTGCTGTCTGCCCAGAGGCTTCCAGGGGACGAAGCTCCTTAATTGAAAGGAGTTGTGTCAGAGAACAGGATCAGGGCACTGCCCCCCTGAGTGCTGACTGTTGGAGAGAAATGAGCTGGTTAGAGCCCTGGTGTGGATTAGATTGGTTGCATGGTTTGAAGTCTAGCCCCCTAGTACCATTTTCTGGGACCTTGGGAAAAGTCAATTTTATCTACAAGATGGAAATAATAGACACATTTCTATTGGCAGTATTGCTGCATAACCCGGGGTTGTTTATGTAAACCACCTATTCATTGTTTTCAGAGCTGTTTATAGGGAGGGCAAAGCCTGCATGCGTGCAGGTCTCTTGACACCATTGTAAAGCCTTCAAAGCTAATACTTCAGCCAGAAACAAGGCCAGAGAAAACAGAGCATGAGGAGCTGGGGAGGCACCTGACTCGCATTAGCACCTCAGGCAGCCACCAAGCAGAGCTGCTGTCAAGCCCTAATCCAGGGAAAATCAAAATACTAATATTTGACATGGAATTTATTAGGATATTATCTCCATGACATTTTATAAAATTTCAGCAGAGCAGACTAGAATCTCATTTTTCATAAGCAAGTGCTATCACACTATTTGAAATTAAAATACGCTATCTGGGAAAAGTTTAAAGAAAATAAAATATTGTACCAGCAAAGGTTGAGTTGATTTAAACGGAAGCATACGAACCAATTTCAACCTTTGGATTTTGGATAGTTCAAGATCTTTCATAAATTTCTTGTGCTAGGATTCTGACCAATTAAGTATCACAGAAATGTGGGCTGATTTTGCTTTGAAATAAAATCTCTGCTAAAGATGCATGAAAAAATGTTCAGTGATGTTGTAGCATTAATGGGTTTTATGAAATCTGATATTTTAACATGAAATTTTATGAGGTAACTTAATAATCCCTTAATATATTAATTCCATAATAATATCATATGCCCTTGGAGTGAACTATTTTAAAGTGTCCCTTTCAGTGATTTGTGAGTACTTAGAAATATTATTAAACTTATAATTGTGCAGAATTATTCACTCGTGAGTTTGAATAACCGCTTTGGTGAAGAATTATAATTATCATAGGTTTGGGTATGTATGTTTCAAAGTTACTCTTGAAATGTGAATTCAGAATATGAATGTTTCAGTGTCTTAATTTTTCTAAATGCCCTTTAAAGGATGGGCCAATTAAGAGTGACCCAGGCAAGGTTGTTGGCCTGGAGGGCAGCAGGGATAATTCCACACTATCCCAGGGCACAGAGTTAAGAGATTTCTAAGCAAAAATGAGTTGGTGAAATTCTCTGTAATTAGGACTATTGGCACAAAGACAAACAGCTTTTAAAAACATCCACAGTGACTGGAAATGAAGAGGTATTCATTTATCATGTTTTATATTCCACTTTCATTTCTATTTGGTGCTATTTCATGTTTATAGGCCTTAGGAAAGCTCTATCAATATGTAAAATATACATTTAAATATATTATAAAATATTGTGTTAGAAAAAGCTCAGAAATTAAGATAAATTTAGGGCAGTTAAGAGAGATGATAGAGATGTGGGAGACCTTTGAAATAGTGTCTAACGTTGTTCTCAAGGTATTTTCAGATGAAAACTATCCTAGGGCTGGAGAGGTGGGTCAGCAGCTGGGAGCACTGGCAGCTCTTGCAGGGGACCTGGATTTCATTCCCAGCACCCACATGGCAGCTCACAGCCACCCGCAACTCCAGTTCCAGTGGATCTGACGCCCTCCTCTGATCGCCACAGGCACTGCACAACATGGGTGCACTTACATACGTACAGGCAATACATTCATACACGTAAAATAAAAATAGAAAATATATTAGAAAAGAAAGCAATTCTAAGCTTTAAAAGAAGTTTACCAGATTTCTGCACAGAGAAGGAAGACTGTGGCTTTCTCCTGCAGAATACGAGGTCTAGTAGGGAAGAGGCCTGGCCCTTCTGGCCCCTAGGTCTGACGACCTCAGGATTAGCCTCCCCTGTCCATCGTCACTGCCCTGAGCCCCTCCTGAGCTTCCAGGGAGAGACCACGAGCTGCTTAGTCTGCTGTGCTTCCTCTGAGTAGTTTGTACACCCAGAGCTAATACTTTACACAGTACTCTAAACATCACGTCCTTCGTTCTTACAACATCACTATCACGTGGTATTCTGTGTGTGCATGCATGTGTACATGAACCTGTGTGTATACACTTGTGTATACATGTACACATGCATGTGAGGCCAAAGGACAACCTCAGATGTCATTCCTCAGGCAGCATCTATTTGGTTCTTTGAGGCAGGATCTCTCATCGGTGTGGAGCTCAGGAGTAGGTGAAGCTGGCTGGCCGGCAAGCTCAGGTATCTTCCCAGCTCTACCTTCCCAGCACCGGAACTACAGATGCACACACCACACGCAGCCTTTTCACAGGGCTGTGGATTTGGACCTGAAGTCCCCATCTTGGACACCAGAGCCCTCACCTCAGCTCAGGCAGCATTATCGTTAATGACGATCATTTTTCCACCCTTACGTTTTGCTCATTCTGATTATATCTGCAATTTTACCTCCACTACCTCAGAGGAGCACATGGGTGATTATTCTTCATTCCGTGTGCCATGTGCTACGCTTCCTCCAAGTCCCCTCCAGATGACAAACTCTCATTCTTGGGGTGCACACCCAGTATCATTTCTCCTATTTGGATCTAAATTCTGAAGAAAATTAGTACTTTATTTTTAAAATTAGACTCTTATGACTAATTTTCCATCATTACCAGGATTTAAAATGTAATTCTGAAGTGCTGTGTGAAATATCCTTAAATACCAGCCTCCGAAAGGAGACATTGGGTTATAGCATTTCAATACACTCTCAGAGCATCTGTCAGAAAATAGCTTTGACTTAAATAAAATTACTCTTCTTATCTCCAAGCACCTATGAAGCTTGAAGACAGTTGGGTGGTGGCTGCTTCTCCCCCCTCCCCCCATAATGGAGATATTTGCAGTTTGCCTCCAAATCACACACATATCAAAACTCACAGCCCTTCTTCTCACGGAGCTCACCACACATGAGGTATATAAATTAAGCTATTCAGCACACCATAGTTATTGATCAGAGCTAGACTCCCAGATCCTGATCTTTGACTAAACAATTTACCAGCCGTACTGCGTATATCAGCATCTCAGCACTTCGGAATTCCTATGTGTGGACTGAATATAATACTGTTATTTATTTTACCAAGTGTCTGAAGGAATCCTATAAGTAGCATGTGTGTAACTTTCTCAGCATGTCGCAAGCCTTTTGAAGGCTCCTGCCATCAATATTGTTGTTAATGGTATTGATGTGGCATATGGAACCCCAAGCTAGGAGGTAATAACCTTCTCTATTAATCACACAATGACATAAAATGAATTGGAATTTAGGCAAAGAGGTCCAGATTTGCTCTACCATTAAAATATTAAAGCATTGGGGGCTGGAGAGATGATTCAGCCATTAAGAGCACCGACTGCTCTTGCAAAGGACCTGGGTTTGATTCCCAGCACCCACATGGCAGCTAACAACTGTCCATAATTCCAGTTCCAGAGGATCCAGTGCCCTCTTCTGACCGCCATGGGCTCTGCACAACACAGGTGCACCTACCTACATGCAGGCAATACACCTGTACACATAAAACAAAAAATAATAGATAAAAATATTAAAAATAACAATAAAATATTAAAGTACCAAAATTTATGTTGTTTTTAAATTTTCCTACAATGGCTTTTCTTTTAATTTCCTTTGGGGACAGGAAAATGATGTCAAATAGTCACTTTAACCTTTGATAAGAAGTCAGTGATTGGACAATAATTGCTTCCATGTTAGGAGTCTGGAAATAGCCCCTTTGGCTTTCTGGGCTCACGGTGACTGCCCATTCTACCCTGTGTTCCTTCCTGAACAGGACCTAGAGGAAGGTTGGAAAGAAGCAATGATGACCAAAAGCAGCGTGGAGATTTCAAACTCTGTGGAGTCCAATTTGAAATTTCCCAAAGGTTGCTTTTTATCACTTTGAATAATAGCCAATGCATCTCTGTGTTATTCATCAATATTCCAAACCCAGAAAGAGCAACTCTGGGCTGAGCGTCAAGGCTGCAAGGGTTATGGTGACTGTGGGGATACATCCAAATCTGGAATTTGAGCAGAATCAGGCCAAACACTGGGGCATGACCAGCCAGTCTCAAACGTCACTGTGAAACGCGTTTTGTCTTTCTTGCATTTAACAGAAATTTGAACTATTTCGTTTGGCTTGGTTTGATTTTATATTGCCCATCCTTTAAAAGTTCAAAGCTAAGAATCTCCTTCTTGAATAACTGTGTGATAACAGTGCCATGGCTTCTAAAATATCAGCCTGCTTTGGAGATACCGCCCCACTGACTCATCCTGACATGCTAGGACAGAAATCTTTCAACAGAAGGCTGCTAGTCCGTTATGGCTGAGGGGAAAGGATGCTTGAGATTCCAACTAAGAAGGTCCAGCAGTGGGTAATGGTTAAGAACGGAGAGTGGAAACCAGCCTGCCCAGAGTCCTGTGGGTGATCCTGGAAGGGGCACCTTCTCAGCGCCTCAGTGTGAAGGGGCAAGATGATGCCACACACTCATGGTGTGTAAGGAGGAACAGATTGATATGGTGACCGGCCACAGAATGGTGCTGGACATGCCGGATGCTCCATGTTCTGGTTTGATTTCTGTTGCTGTGATAAACAGCATGACTAAAAATAATTCAAGGAAGAAAGGGTTTGCTTCATCTCACACTTTCCAGGACATAGTTCATCACTGAGGGATGTCAGGACAGGAGCACAGGGCAGGAGCCTGGAGGCCAGAACCAAAGCAGAGACCATGGAGGAGCACTATCTACTGACTTGCTTCCAATTGGGTTGCTCAGCTACCTTTCTTAGACAGCCCAGGCCAGAGATGGCATCACCCACAGGGGGCTGAGTCTCTTCATCAGGTAGCAACTAAGAAAGTACCTCCCAGACACAGCGTCAGGCCGGTCTACGAATCTGAAAAAGGAAATTCTTCAACTGAGGCTTCCTCTTTCTTTCCAGCTGTCCCTAGTTTGTTAGCTGACAAAAACCAACCGGCGCACTCTATGAAGCATTAGCTGTTGTCAGTCCTTGAAGGTCACTGAAGGTCACATAGAAAGGGCCTTGCCTCTATTACCAAGGCATCAGGCAAGCACAAAGCAGCCCAACCAGAACAAAACAATGTGATCCAACTTCAGGAGGTTTGAACCTCCTTCCTGTACTCCATGTCATACAAGGTCAACGCCTGTACAGACTTCTCAGGAGCAAGATCACTTTCTGCATGAAATGGTCCTGCTAACAGAACACATGCTGGCCCTCTACTAGATATCAGATTCTCCTGAGCTGCATACTTTTAGAGAAAGCCAAAATCTACAGATATCTACACATTGGCCACTTAGTCACGTGGACCTTCAAATCCCAAATGTGTCTGATTCCTGCATTTACTTAGTTTCTCAGTTTCTAGGGGTGATATCTTACAATGGGACAATGTAATTTTATAACTCATAGAATTATAAATGTAATTTTATATTTTCAGTTTTAAAAGTCCATGGTCAGAAATCTAGCCATTATATTTTATGGCATTTTAAAATAATATCATTTAAATTTTTTAAGTGTTACAGGTAGATACATACAATTTGACTTGACATGCTAAGGTACCCAGAGCTCTTAAGTTCACTCACTAGTTCTAATAACTGACATTTTTCCTTTTGAAGATTTATTTTCATTCATCTGGCTCCTTCACTGGGAGCCACAGAGTACTTGTGAATACGACTGGGTGTCCAGGTTGCTCTGGGGGAAACTTTAATTACCTACTCAACTTAATTCTGACATTCAGAATTATTTTTAAAAATCGTTTTCTATTCAGGCTTTGCTAAGTTGTATTTTCAGAGGAATTTATTTGATGTAAATTTTCAAGTTGACTATCAGAAGTGTTGTTTTTAGGGAGCTAAACAGATGGCTTAGCAGTTAAAAGTACATATTGTTCTTGCAGAAGACTTGAGCTTGGTTCTCAACACCCATATAAAGCAGCTCACAACTGCCTGTAAGTCCAGATTCAGGAACTCCAACACCCTCTTCTGGCCTCCACAGTCACTTACATACACATGTACACACCCCCATACAGCCACAAACAAATATGTATAGTCAATAAATAAATAAATCTTTTTTAAAGAATGTTTGCTTTTAAAATGTGTAGTATTTTAAGTGTTTTTTATCAATTGCAGCAATTTTTATATTTAATCCTTTCACTGTTTTCAGTTTTATAATTTTATGTGTATGAGTATATTGCCTGCATATATGTAAGTGCACGCATGTCTGCAATGCTCACAGAACAGAAGAGGGCTTTGGATTCCTCTGGAACTGGAGTTACAGATGGTTGTTATCCACCATGTGGGTGCTGGGAATCGAACCCAGGTCCTCTGCCAGAGCAGCCACTATAACCACTGAGCAGTCTCTCCAGCCCCCTTTTCATTGTTTTAATAGAAGCCTGCCGACTGATTCCGGATGTGTGGGGGGAGGCGGGGAGGGTGGTCAAGGCATATTTATTTACATGTTAATTTATGGCAAATTCTAAATTATATTTTTCTCAATGGATATTTTTATCAAATTTCTGTGTATCCTTTAATCCTATCCAGACTGATTTGTCATTTTGTAAAGATCTAATTTCTGATTTGTTCATTTTCTATACCATATTTATACTATCTGACAGTTCTTGCTCCTAATTTATTTGTTTTACTTCATTGGTATAATTTGCTGTCTGTTTCCTAATTTCTTAAGATGATTATTTATAGTAGCAATATTCAGCGTTTTTTCTTTTCTAACAAATAGTTTCAGGAACATGACTACCCACTCTTTCTATGTAGTTCTTCTCCTCACATTCATTTTAAAATACTTTAAGACTATCATTATGCATAGCAATTATTTAACAATTTATTGTTCCAGATATTGGAGACTTTATTATCTTTATACTCTTGATTTCCACCTTAATTTACTGTAGTCAAATACATATTCTGAATTATTTCTATAATTTAAAGTTTGCTACATCGTTAAGTAGTAACTCAGTTTTCTCAAGAATCTGATCTGGTTTCATCTCTATTGCGAAGACAAATCACTCAGATCTAAAACAACTTAGAGAGGAAAGGGTTTATTTTAACTTATACAGTTCATCGTCGAAGAAAGTCAGGGCAAGGACTCAAGCAGAAACATGAAGCAAAGGTGATGGGGGACGCTGCTTGGTGGCTCCCACAGGCTCCTATTTAGCTATCTCTCTTATACAGTTCAGGAACCTGTGCCTAGGAAACAGCATTTCCACAGCAGGTTGGTTCCTCTCATGTCAATTAACACTCAGGACAGCACCCTACAGGCCTGCCCACAGGTGAGTCTGATCTAGAAGACTCCTCAGTTAAGACCCCCTCTCTGGGCTGTGTCAAGTTGACAGTGAAAGCTAATTACAACAGAATCATGTCCATAAAACAAATAAACAACAGCAATGTGCATTTTGTTTGGGGGACCTGGCAGGCCTTTGATGGAGATTCACCTGTTTTATGCTTTGCTTACCTTCCTTCCTTGAGTTATCCTCTGCCAGCTTTTATCTCTAGCTTTCGCTCTTTTATCCATGTGGTTTCAAGGTTTTCTGTACATATTTTGAGCTATGCTTTTGAAGAAAGAGGTCCTTTGTTTTCTCAGATGCTTAAGAAACCATTTCACTTTAATTTTGTGGAAATAGAACGTGGTAGCTGCTGTCATCTGTGGTTTTAAAACGTCTTGTCATGTTTCTCTCACTGCCATCATTTCTATCAAAAAGTCAGTTGTTGATCTTCAGTTCAATGATGGGACGTATCTTCTAAGGTCAGTCCTCTGGCTGTGGTTATGTTTCAGTCGCTCTCCCTGTCCTGTCTTGGTCTCTTTCTATCTCCTCCCCTTTTACCTCATTTTAATCAGTATTGGGGTACACAGAGCTTCTTGAGTCTGTAAACTCAATAGCTTTAGAAGCTTAGAAATTCTCAGACATTGCAAGCTTAAATGTTGCTTCTGCTTCTTTTCATGTTTCTGATCCTCCAACCAGGTGTATGTACAACTTCTTCTCCACATTTTCTACATCTTTCATGCCTTTTTTTCTATACTGTTAAGATTTAAATGTTTTATTCCGTGCTTTATTATGTGTATTTTCTATGGATCTGTCTTTAAATTTACTAGTTAGCTCTTCTACAGTCTAACATACAAAAATGCATCTGTTTAAATTTAATATCAATTAAATTAAATTTAATCAATTAAATTTAATTTTATATGTAGAAATTCTGTATTTTTGTTGTTGTTACTTAGTTGAAAGTTTCTGGCCTAAAGTACACACACACACACACACACACACATACACACACACACACACACACATAATACACACATGATTTCCCATTAATTGTAAAATCTTGTTGGTCACTGGGGTATCTGTTTCTGTTGTCTTCATTTTTCACACTTAGAATCACTCTTTTTTTTCTGGTTTTTGGCATGAGACTAATCAAGTTTCATGTTGTATGAGATAGTGTACACAAAGCAGTATGGCTGGAAAGGATCATATTTACCTCCACATTTACCACACACAACTCCCATTCTTCTCTCCAGAGTTGGGGGGCAGGGGTGGCCAAATCACAGTAACTCAACCAGGAACTAAAAGATAGATGATAGTTACCTTTTCAAGGAGCCCCCTCTCTGGTTATCCCCAATTCTAGGGTATAGCCTGTCAAGACCTCCCCGTAATATGTAAACCATAGTTCCTCCATGCTAGGGGATCTTAGTTGCCCATCAGGGACTTCAGACCCATGGAAATTGAAAAGCATTCTGCCACATCCTCTGTTCCAGGTGAGGCTTCAGCTTTGGTTCAGAGGAGAGCAGTCTCACTGTCAGGGTCAATGTCAGATCCTGCTGTCATTTTAAGATTCTGGTATCACTGCTAGATTTTTTTTCCTAGCTTGTCTTTTATTTTCCACTTTTGACCAAAGCAGCCCAGATTATCAGAACCTTCCCTGGCCCTATAGCTGGCTAACACCCTAGGGAACATTGGTTATAAAGTGACGGTTGACTTCTAAGTGGGAAACTCTCAGGTCCTGGCTCGCTGAGGAATCCAAGAGTCCTTTAAATGAACAATTTTGTATGTCAATTGGCTCTTCTATCTGACAGTGGAAATTGTAGTCTATTATGAGTCTTCATTTGAATCAGAGATGGGTGTGATGGTTCATCTCAGTTGTCATCTTGATGAGCTCTAGAATCACCAGGAGACAGGCCTGTGGGCATGTGCATAGGTGGTCTCCATTAGGTAGGTGAGTAGAGGTAGGAAGGCCTGCCTGCCCACTGTGGCTTTTCTCTGCTTCCTAATTGCAAATGCCAATGGCAGCTGATTCAAACTCCTGACTTCCCCACCATGATGAGAGACACCTTTGAAATGTGAGCAAAAAACACAACTTTCAGCCTTAAGTTGCTTTGTCAGGGTATTTTCTCAAAATAACAGAAAAAAAAATTAAGATTATGTGTGCGGAAGGGTCTCAATCCTTATGTTATCTATGTTATCTATTATTTTACTTTAAATGTTGTGGGAGACAGGCTTGAGCCTAGGGTGAAAGTCTTACTGACAGCCATACAGCAGGCCTGAGGCAACGGAACACCTTGTGACATTTGATCCCATTGGCAGATCATAAGACTGATGCCTAGAGCTTGCCACTCCCTAATCACCACCCTTGAGATTCCAAATTGCAACACTTAGATATTGCAACAGTCAGGGTCATGTGGTTTCAAGGAATCCAGGCTCTGTAATCTGAAACCCAGCATGCTAATGAGGCATCCTACCCACTATTCTGTGATAGGACATTAAGTCTGTTATGCTAATAGGATGCTAAGTCTGTTATGCTAATAAGGTATCCTACTTGCTGTGCTGTGATTGGACCACTATTCCCATATAAGCTTGTGCCTTCCTGCAATAAAACAGACCTGTGTCACTGAACCTGGTCTCCTGTGTCTGAATGTGGCTCAGCTGACACCAGAAGCAGCGACAGTGACGACAGGAGGCAGCACGAGGTGAGCAGAAGAGTGGCCTCAGCCCAGGGCAGGCAGAAGGAGTGGCACCCACAAGAAAGGAGAAGCAGCCGCCGCTGGCGGTGACTGCAAAATGTGAGCACTTGTGTGATACAGCTGGATCATGAAAAGAAAGAAAACTATCCACTCTACATGAGCGTATCAGCCACTATATATGTATTAATAAAAATATTAATCCAGTCTACCTTTTCAAAGATTTCTGTTATTCTAGTATTTCACAAAGGCATATCAAGTATGAGTGGGGTTATAAGAATTGTCTCTTGTGCTTAATTTTCTTTTCTACATATAAATTGCATATATAGCTTTTCATTTATTAAGTTAGCTTTATTTTTAATTTTGTAACGCATTTTACCAAAGATATTGCTTTCAAGAAATAAACATACATAATGGCTAACCAGATTCCCAAGAGGTAGTTAAATGAGCAAAAAAAAAAAAAAAAAAAAAAAAAGTGTTTTTTTGTGTTTTCTAAAACTAAATTGAGAGACTGGGACTTAAATTATGCACTAGCTGTAATGTAACTAATTTGGAAAATGTGTGTTTTTTTTTTAAGAACATATTACTTGGTTAAAACCAAACACATTTTAGAACAAAGACTGAATAAGTTCAATATTGAAGAATATTGTTGTATATAAAATTCAGTTGTTTCCCCCAAGACAACCCAGACTCAGAAATTAAATGAAAGGAACTCTTTATGAGAATCCCCATAAAGATCACAATTAATAAACACAACATGCAGCAATATGTAACTAATTTCCAGCGTGCTGTTGGTAGATATTGCAGCCACACCAGAGAGGTCCCACCAGTAAACAGCAGTAGTGTCTTCTCTTTACTGTTCAGGTACCATCTCATGACTGGCAGGGAGGGGGCTCTATGCAAGAGCAGGAGACTTAATTAAAACTAGAGATTGTAATAATTGTCAGTTGAAATATTATTGGAATTAAACCTATGAGTTCCCTGAGCATGCTCACTTTTAATAAACATAAACAACTACTCATCGTAAGACAAAGAGAAATGTGCCTGCATAGCTTCCCCACCAGAACCATTTGTCCTAGCCACTCCTGCCAATCAGAGATGATCTGTTTCCTGAGATGGGGGATGGAGGAGACCCTCCAGCCTTGAGAACACCATCAGTGTCATCAACTGTCACAGTAGCAAAGCAGTAGCAGCCGGATGTGTGGGTGATAGCACTCACCTGGAAGGGGAGACAGACCGCAGTGCCCTGGCATGCAGAAGAAGATGGGCTCAAGGGTCTGGCACTCTGAAGGGCCACCATCCAGGAAAAATGCCATATGGGGCACAGGAGTACTTTAACTTTTTATAATCAAGTTTAAAATTTTTAATAAAAATTAATTATGAAAGTGTGCTTAATCCACTAAACGAAAATGATGCTATTTCTTTATGTAATCAGTATAAAAATATTAATGAATGTTTTCTGTTGTTTCTTTATGTTAAGTTTCTAAAGTTAAAGAGTATTTTCAACTTACAGACTGCCTCCATTCAGACTAGTCCCATTTCAGTATGTGACACCACATGTGCTCAGTATCTACCCTGGTGTTACTACAACATTACAACCACCTGAACAAAAAAGCCTGACTCTTCAATTTGGTTTTTAAGCATGGGTCTGAACCTGAAGGTCACTCATTCCTGAGCCATCACTTGGAATTGTCTGTCTCCTGGAGGTGAATCTCTGTCTCCTGGAACTGTCTTGTTCCCAGGGCCCATCCATGATTTTAATCAAAAATGGCTTCTCCAGCTTCAATTGAGGAAGTACAGGCTTGGCGCCCCTCTGATCTTAACAGACCATCTGGCCTTTTCACACCGAGATCTACAATATCTCATTCACTCAAGGTCACAAATCTTTCCCAGTCTTCACTGTGTGTGATGGAGATGGGAGTGCAGTCTTCCAGGGCTTTGATCTGTTAGTTCTCAAGCACACCCACATTCATTCTTCATCTTTTTGGGTGGAGTGTACAACTGAACTTGCCAAGGAAACATTGCAGTCACAAGATAGGAGGTTCATTGAGTTTGCTAGGCTGAATTCAGAGAGGTTAGTCTAGACTATGCCCATTTTATGAAAGTCATTCCTACAATCTACCATTTTGTATAACACATATATAAATGTCACATTAAAAGTTACTTTAAATTATAGATATCTATATATTGAAGCCATTGAAAAAAATAGCTAATACCTAATTCCAGGGAATCTAACAAATCAATAAATTACCCAACTTTTTATACTCAAAACTCATTTTTAGGTGATAAAACCTTGAATACATGATACTATACAAATATTTAAATATAGAACACAATTCTCACCAGTCTCTCCTTTGATACCAAGTAACAAAGTTGAGTGCATATTTTTCTTCCTGGGAAAATATCACATGGGAATTTTTAAATAGCTACTGAGTCGAGAAGAGAACTATTATGGGAAGGGCATAAAATGACACTTGTTATAAAGTCTGAAAGATCTTCTTTCAAGAGAAACCATCTTGCATTTCTCAATTTAAAAATAGCTTTTCTTTTCGTTATCTTATGTATATGAGTGTTTTACCTCCACGGGCATCAGATTTACTGGAATTACTGTAGGTAAAAATAGTTGTGAGTTACCATGTGGGTGCTGGGAACCAAATCTGGGTCCTCTGCAATAGTAGCAAGTGCTCTTGCCCACTGTTGCATCTCTCCAGCCCCAGATGTTCCCATTTTTAATGTTACCAGTCTCTCCTTTGATACCAAGTAACAAAGTTGAGTGCATATTTTTCTTCCTGGGAAAATATCTCTATTAGAGCATAAAACATCTGGTTTAATGTCTTAAAATATGAATATCACAAAGAGTTCTAAAGAAAGACTCCAGATATCCATTTATTCTATAAACCAAATGTGTGAATTCTTCTCAGCAGGAACTATGGAGAAGTCAAATCTACTGAGTGAGAGTGAAAAGCAAGTCCCAAATTGTGTTGGTCCTTCCCTTTTACTCCGCTCTTAGTCACACTGTGTGTTACTGTGACCAGATACCTCACAAAAAGCAATTTAAGGAAAGATGGGTTTATTTTGGTTTCAGTTTCTGAGGGATAAAGTCTGCCGTGGTGAGTCATTGAGGCAGGAGCTCAAGGTCACAGCCAGGAAGCAAAAGAAATGAACAGGAAGTAGAACTAAGGTATGTGATTCACTTCCTCTAGGTAGGGTACAATGCCTGAACGTGCCCCAACCTTTCCGCACAACACCATCAGCTGGGGACCAAGTGTTAAAACACTAGAACCCATGGGAAATATTTCACATTCAAGCCACATTTCACATTATTGACTCACAATGTTGATACCGTCCGATCAAAATATGTCCTAACAAAGGCCGAGGCTATTCACAGTGGGGCACCTGTTACTAGTTTGCTGTTGGGTATTCTGAAAATTAGAGTGAAAGGAAAGATATGGGAAGATCTCAGTGTTGGCAAAGGCAGGTTTTCATACCCACTACCCTCCTGCTATTCACAGAAACAGAGTCTCAAGTATGTAAATCACCTTCACAAACGGCCATGAAGGAAAGTGTCCTTCACTCTTGTCAGGGCGACCTGGGTAGAAATCAGCCATGATTCCTTTAACAATAAATGTTGGATGCTCAGATGCTTTCCTCCCACCTCCCCTCAGTCTCAGCGAATCTTTGATATCTTCAATACTGAAAAACTCCATAAAATGTCTGGAAGTCAGAAGAGTTAGGCAGAGGATATTGGCATTGGCTTTATTGTGTCTTAAGGACTGAATAAAGCCTGAGAGATTTGGGCATTTATTTATTTATATTCAAATACAATAGCTAGGTATTCGGCCAGCATGATCAAATCACAGTAATCAGAGTTTTCATAAATTAAGTAGACAATTTCCCGCATTTTAGGTCTTACAGCATCATAGACAATCTTTGCCAGTAACAATTCATTAAATAAATTACCCCGTGTTAACTTTGCTCATTAAGGCCATTCATCCGAGGGAGATGGGCCGAGCATCAGACAGGGTGCTAATGGCAGCCGCATCAGAGGCCCACTCGTTACTGAGGATAGGAGGCTGTGTGGGAGATAGGAGGGAGATCGTGGAGTGCCGGAGTCTTCTGTCCTTCCACCTGGGAAGGTTCAATGTGCTCTGTGGCACAAAGTCAAATGACTGCAACTTGTGAAAAATTAAAAGGCTCCTGACTGAGTCCTTGACTAGGAATGAAATGGCATCCTTCCGAGAGTCACAGATGTGTCTGCCATAGTCAAACTG
>NW_008332089.1:694294-728223 GCF_000622305.1 Nannospalax galili
ACTGTCAACAAGTAAAACTGTGTGATTATTTTGTCTGGACTTCCAGCTGAGGACCAATTTACATCAACAAACTCATTATATTTTGTTCAGTTCTTAACAAGTTTATCTATTAATTCATGGGCATGCTCAAACCTGCTAAATGGAAACTTCTGTAAAGCATAAGTATTGATCTGTGTTTCAAAGGCGGCAAAAGTGCCCTGGAGACCAAGGACAGAAACAGTGCAGAGGACCAATTGTGCAGATCCCCCTGGGGAGCAGGATTGTTGTGCAGCTCAAGGCCACCCTGGCTGGGAGAGAGTCTTCCCTCTGTGGTTGTTAGGGTAATCTTGGCACTCAGTGTGGGGCTGGGAAGAAGGTGATGCCCCACTCCCATTCCAACCCTCACCACATATAGAACAGAAGGTAAATACAGACACAGGCTCTGTCAATGTTCTTTCAGATAATTCCTTCATGGGCTCTGGAACAGAGTTCCACCCCCAAAAAGGTGATACCCCACTCCCATTCCAACCCTCACCACACACAGAACAGAAGGTAAATACAGACACAGGCTCTGTCAGTGTTCTTTCAGATAATTCCTTCATGGGCTCTGGAACAGAGTTCCACCCCCAAGTACAGCCTGTGTGGAAGTTCACAGTTCTCTGTTCCCTACCACTGCCTTGTGTTATGGGTGAACTATGTTTGGAATGCCTGTTCTAAGACAAAAAGACCAAAGTGTTGCTGACAGGCATGTATGGTATATGTATGTGTGCATGCATGTATTTGTATGCATGTATATGTGTGAATGAATGTATATGCATGGATGTATGCATGATGATGCATGTGTGTGTGTTGCATGAGTGTACATGTGTACATGTGTGTACAGGTATACATACATATATGTGAATGTGTGTGTATGTGTTTGTATACATGTGTTTGTTTGCATATATGTATATATGTAGATATTTGTATGTGTTGACATCTGAATAGCTGTTGGTGCAAAACCACATTTGTCACCTCAAAGGGAATAAGGGACAGTTTATTTTGGACCGAATCTGAGTGACCGTGGCCTGACAGATTCATGTTCCCAGACGTGATGTTCACTGTGGAAGTGCTAACCTCGGAGTCCGATTAGTTACAGAATAAAAAGTGTCATAAATTAGAGCATTTACCAGATACACTGGTCTGGGCACAAGTAGGAAAGTTATAGCACAGTAGAGGAAACTCCTCTACAGGTCTTAGGCAGTATCTGTCGGCAGCCTTAGAGTCTGAACTGGTGAAAGCTAGCTGTTTGCTACGAGCACCTTGTAAGGTTTTGATGGTCACAAGGAAGTTAGGTAACAGACAGAATGGGCAATGCACAACTTTCAAAGGCCTAAACTTATCCCTAGATAATTTGGTTCTGGTCTGAAACATTTTTGCTCCCTATTATCTCAAAGTTCAGGGTTTTTTGCTTTATAGAATCTTAAACACAGGTACAGTTTTTCTTTCTTTTCCTTCTTTCTTGTTTTGGGGAACTTCAGATGATCAGAAAGTAATTGGTCTAATCTCCACCAATCTCGGTTCTTCAAGGCAGAAGGGCAGAGTGGGGAGTGGAGGCTTGAGAGCACCCACTTGGCTCAGCTTGGGGTGGACACTAATCCTGGACCCTCAAAGGAATCTTCTAAAAGCAAATTGACAGTTTCTATAGTCACTGAACTTTTCTGCTTGTTTAGGGTGACGAGGAGGTATGGGGTACTTTGTAATACTTCACATTTCAGCCTCTCATCAACGGCTTGCTCTGGCTATTTTAAACTTGATATGAGGGGCTGGAGACATGGCTCAGCAGTTAAGAGCACTGGCTGGTCTGGCAGAGGACCCAGGTTCAAATCCCAATATCCACATGGCAGCTAACAACTGTCCATAACTCCAGTTCCAGTAAAAGAAAGCAAACCCTCTCCAACCTCCTCGGGCATTGCACGACACAGGTGCACTTACATACATGCAGGCAATATCCTCATACACATAAATTGTTTTAAAAATTAAAAAAATACAAAATTGACATTAGCATCAGTTTGCAGATAGGACGGTTCCCCAAAGGTGAGGTCCAGGTACTAAGAGTTGAACCAATTGGAACTCCATCTGCGTGTTAATTGCTGTCAGGAGCAGGTACCGCTGCGCTAACTTGAATGCAGCCCATCTGAATAACATTTGCTTTTTCTCCTGGTGCTCAGCACAAATTTAAAGACAGAACAAATGAGGATTTAAGCCTTGTCCTGTACTGAGTCATAACTTGGCTTCCCGGGGACAGCCAGTGCAACCTGAGAACTGGTAACAAAATCCCTATGACCCAGAAAAAGCAAAAACAAGGAGTTCTTTGAGAAAAATCTAGACCAAAGCATTCTATGAAACCGAATATGGCAGAAAAAAGACATGATGCACACGGCCAATGTCAGCTGCTCTCCGGTACCCTCTAGCATAGGTGGTCTAGTGACAAAACACTTGCCAATAGCAATTTGGGGAGGAAAGGGTTTATTTGTCTTACATCTCCAGGTCACCGTTCATCAGGGAGCCCAAGGTAGGAACTCAGGGCAGGAACCTGGAGGCAGGAGCTGGAGCACAGGCCATGGAGGAACACTGCTTACTGGCTTGCTCCCCTGACCCCTGCTCAGCCTGCTTTCTTATGCAGCACAGGCCCACCTGCCCAGGGGTGGCACCACCCACAGTGGGCTGGGCCCTCCCACATCACTCAACAATCAAGAAGATGCCCCTCAGACATGGCCACAGGCCAGTCCTATGGAGGAAATTCCCCAATTAAGGGTCCCTCAACCCAGGTGTGTCGAATTGACACAAAAGCAATCCAGAACAATAGGACTTGTGGTGTCCCGGGAGTACAGAGCCCCAGTGGCCCCACCATGCAAAAGGGAGCATGTGCTGTCATCTCACCCTCACGGCCTCTAGGCCTCACTTTCCTTTCCAGCCAGAACATGTTTTCAACACAGAAAGAAGCAGAGTCACACAAGGCCTCAGAGTCTCTTGTTACCTTCTGTACTAGCCAGTGGCATGTGCTGCAAAGAAAACCATGGTAAGAAAAGCAGGACAGAGCATCTCGCAGGCCCCTTTCCTCTCGGTCTTCTGTGCTCATGAATTGGCCAAAGGCTGGGTGTCAGGATCATGAGTACATGTTAGGAGGGAGAGCTAGGGTGACTGAATTAATCTTCACATTATTACTGCTGTGCTAGGACCATATACATATGTGCATGGAAGCTTGTCGGTGCCAGTGTGAAAAGTTGAGATGTCTCTGTTCACCCCCACCAATCCACTGATCCCTGAGGTGATCACATTAGGATCTGTGGCCTTGGAAAGGGATGAGGTCATGGGGACAGAGCCTCTTGGATTTTATAAAAGAAACCCGAGAAAGACCTTTCACTTCTTCCAGTTAGAGGGAGAAGGTACCATCTATGAACTAGTACATGGGTCCACACCAGACCCCAAATCTGTCAGTTCCTCGATTTTAGAATTACTAAACACCCAGAGCTGTGAGGAATCAATTTCCCAGCTGGTGATACTTTGTTATAGTGGCCCAAACAGACAGGGACATTGAATTCTGTGTACAACTTAAATTCATTTATAATTAACACTCTTCCTGCTTGTTTATTTGAGACAGGACTCTCTTCAAGACAGGCCGTAAGGCCGAGGCAAGCTTCCCCTGGGGAGGACCAAGCACAGCCAGCAGCCCTTTGTGCTTCCTGGGGCTCCTCCTCCTACCACCTCCACCAAGACTTTCCCTTCCATTCTGTGTAGAACGTGAACATATAACCACACCTCTGACTTTGCACAGCTTTGCCACACACAGAACATCACACAGATGTTTACAATGCTTCAGCTCACCTACGTCTTCACCAGCCCAGCTCTGGACTTGGAAAGAGAAGGCCGCGGCGGAGACTGGGGCTTCGGGACCGCCTCCTCTCCTAAGTATCTTTTCTAGTTTTGTTTTGGTTGCTGTGACAAATACCCTGACAGAAAGCAGCTTACAGAAGACAGGGCTTATTAGGCTGTCTCCCCAGTTACAGTCAGTTGTTCTGGGCAAATGCAAGAACTTAAAGCATCACATCCACGGTCAAGGGCAGAGAGATGAATGCATGGATCCTTCCTTGATGTTAGCTCTCTTTGGTATACTGTTCGTGACCTCCTGCTAGGGAACGGTGCTACCTACGATGGGCTGGGCCTTCTACATCAGTTACAATCAGGACAACAGCCCACAGACATGCCCACAGTCAACCTGATCTAGATATTTCCTTATTAAGAATCTCTTCTTAGGGCCTGGTGTGGTGGCGCATGCCTTTGGACCCAGCACTTGGGAGGCAGAGGCAGGCAGATCTCTGTGAGTTCCAGGCCAGCTGGGCTACATGGAGACCCTGTCTCAAAAAGACCCACCCGAAAAAAATGAATCTCTTCTTGGGTGTGTTGACCAACACAGCATCCATCCATTCTTAACTTTTCTTCCTAAAAGAGGTGGAATGGGTATCCTTGAGACTGCTTTCTGTCACTAGGATTCTGTGGCATCAAATGTTTGAGTTTTTAGACCCATTCTGTCATCAGGAACAGCCAAAGTGGGAGGGGCAGAAAGAAGATTTGCCTGTGAAGGGTCACTAACACACAGGTCTAGACCAGCTTCATGCACAGCTCCTTGTTCTAATCCCAGATTCTTCCATTCTACAAGCTGCCCCACTCTGTCCATACTAAGAACACAATGTACATGAATAGCAATACTTTTTTGAGACATCGTCTCATTATTAGCCCCGGCTGGTTTCCAACTCATGATCTTCCTACCTCAGTCTCCTAAGTGCTAGGATTACAGGTATGCACCACCACACCAGGATGCAGTAATCTCTTATTTTTCTGAACCGACACTGTAGTTCCCAGTACCCTTAGGTGTTGGGGAACCATGTTGTTAAGGTTGACTCCTTTTAGCAGGGGCCTCCTATTCTCTGCCTGACTTACCTGGAAAGTGCCCCCAAGCACGGATGCTTTGCCTCATTTGAAACATGACCTTTGGCATAGTTACCTGCAATAAAACTGCCCCCAGGTTTTTTCTATATGATAATTAGGCATTGCCCCATAGTCAGATGATAGGATCCCCCCACCACATGTAAATAAAGCATACTCTGAGCACCTATCACCTGAAGCTTTGGTTGCTGCCTCCACACTATATTTTCCCTGACCCCCACTGGATAAACGGAGCTGTATCACTGAGTCTGGAGCTGTATCACTGAATCTGACTCCCCGAAAAGTCTTTTCTGTCATGCTCACTGGCCGTCCTGACCCTACCCTGTTCGTTGCTTCTGCTCCCTTTGTTCTCGTGGATCGGTGGCCAACGGCCCATGAGGGGAGGGAGAGACCCACACTTGGGAATGTGACGATGTCCAGGAAGACGACTTCCCATGGGACGACACTCCTTCTTAAACCCATACAATTCTCCAAGGCTGTTTTGCTCACCCAGTTCTTTCTGCCAACCCCAATTCCACATCTGAAGTGTTCAGGTGACTCTTCGTGTCTTCCATAGCATCTGATTTTACACAGTGATACAAGCTGTTAAACAAAAATGCCCTTGAGTCGGAGACCAAACTACAGTCTAAAACATAAATCAATTTACAACCTTAGGGTAAATTTATTCTTTTCTTTAGTGTTTATTATTCTATTTTGTTTCTATTCTGCTTGAAGATTCCAGTAAATCATTTGCTCTTTTACTTAAACGATAATTGAATTGAATGAAGTGGCTTAGTATTTGGCAATGGAAATGCTATTAGTGGAAGTGCTGTCCTGAAGAAAACCACATCCAAGTTGGTTGTCACAGTACGGTGGGGTGACAGGTGGATCAGAATGTCAGAAGCACTTTCAGTCTTTCTGTTTTTGTTTGAGACAGGTCTATAGCCCAGGCCAGCCTTGAACTAATGACCCTCCTGCCTTAGCATTCCTAGTGCTGTGTTTACATATGTGTGCCACCATGTGGGGCCATCTTCAGTCCTGGTATCAGCTTTAACAAGATAGACGCAGTCAGCAGTGATCTCACTTCTTGTTCTCACAACTAAATGCCGGTGTCTGTCTGCAAGAGCCTTATGCCTAAGTCAACACGAGGACCGTGTTTCTGGCTTTAAGAAAGTTTCTGAAAAACTAACATGAAAACCAATCATAAAATGTAAGAAAGACGCTATTGCACAATAAAACGGTGGTAAGCACAGCTCAGTATTATTTTTAACTTTCTTTAAAGGAAATGGAAATAAGTTGAGCACTTGAATGCTGCCTGGTAATTAAATTTTCTTAAAGTAGGCCATGGTTCTCAGCACAACTGTGTGAGGCAGTCCACTCAGTCGCTGGGCTGCTTTAATTGCTAGATCATTCCTTCCCCTGTAAGGAAGTGAAAACACTCCTTTGTAACTTCCCCCACGGAAGCCGGTCCTGCCCTTCCGAGCTCTGAGAATGGCTGGAATCTGTTTTCCCCACAGTGGTCCTGCAGCCTGGCAGGGCGGCTGTCAGGCTTCTGTTTGCCTTCTTGTCCAGACTTCGTGCTGGTCTCTCGTGCACCGTGACGACATTTAGTCCCCTGATCAAACAGGGGCTGACCTCTGATTACATCTGATCTTGCAGTAGCCTGGGCCATGCTGCTCAGCACCTCCTGTGTATGTGGATTCTGTGACTGTCTGCGGAGATCAGTTAATGCCATGTGAGCAGCCTCCTCCAGCCATCCTCTATGTGAACAGCTGGCTCGATCTTCAAGGCTCTTTCACACGTCTGACTATTTAAACAGCCCTGCCATGCCTCTGTTTCTGCAGCTGGGCTTTGCTAACATGAAGACACGCTTTCACAACTATTTGCTTCCATTCATATTTTTAGATTCAGTACATTTTCCACATTTCTCGTGTGTTTGGAGAACCTGGCTCTGACATGCCACATGTTCACAGTGGACACATGGCATCCATACCCTTGATAAGCATACCCTCCAAGCCCTCATCCAGGTAATTAGAGTCTTGGATCAGACATGACCTGACATCAGGAACCCTCTCAGAGCTCTGAGGCTCAGAGCAGGAGTCTCTGAACCCTCCTGCCCTGTCATCAGAGCTCTAGCTCTATAGCTCCCCTTCCCCTCTTGGCTCTTCCACCTTCACACTTCCCCAGCCCCACCTGCCTCCCCTCCATCTGTTCCTTACTGGACTTGGGCAGCATTATTGGAGTAAAGGGACACTTTAGAAACAGAAGCACATTGGTTCAAGCTCTACCTCTGAAACTTACTAGCTGAGCGCTCCCTATGAACCTCTGAGTCTGTTTCCTCATATATAGAATGATGCAAATTGTATCATTTGCATCAAAGGCTTAAACTGGTGGAAGCTACTAAGTTTAAGAAGCCATGTAGTGCTGGTGGTTAATACTAGCACTTAGTATTGAACACTGAAGGAATAACCAGTTTTGGATTCTGTGTTTGTCTTTCTGTTTTATGCGGTGCTAAGGATCTAACCCAGGGTCTTACACATGCTAAGCAAGTGCTCTACCCCTGACCTACCCACCCAGTCCCACTTTAGTTGTTCAATTCTAGATGTCCTACAACATCTTTACAAACTCATGATCTATGCACCTCTCCCGCCTGCTATATCAGGTCTGGATTATGAGACTCAACCACTATTGAACCGACTTTGTCTTAAATATGTTGGTTGTGTGTGTTCATTCCTGTACAAGGATAGGAGTTAATTTAAGGAGGAGGGGCTGGAGAGATGGCCTGGTGGTTAAGAGGTTAAGAGGTTGTTCTTGCAGAAGACCCAAGTTCAAATCCCAGCACCCACATGGTGGCTAACAACTATCCATAACTCCAGTTCCAGGGGATCTGACACCCTCTTCTGACTTCCTTGCGCATTGCATGACACAGATGCACCTACACACATGCAGGCATAACACTCATACACATAAAATTAAAAATAAATAAATTTTTAAAAATTGAGGGAAAAAAATTCTGCCGTTGCATCCAATCAGCCCTGCAGTGCGTGGCCAGTCTGTACACCCAAGGAACGCTTCCTCAGTGAGGAATGGGAAGTTCAGCATAAAATAGAATATATATTTAAAACAGTGAAGGTATTTAGACCGGAAAGAATAGCATAAATACAGCATATTGCAATTATGTGTTAAGAAGTCCTGTGTCTGCCCAGTAATAATAAAACTCTGAAGTGATGGGGTCTTCCATGCACAGCGCTGACACGGTCGGGTTTTAGAACAACCATTGTGTTGCACACGTGTCTCTGAAGTTAGGTCATGACATTTTCTCAGGCAGGTCAAATGACATCAAAATATGTTTTGTTCCCATACAACTTACATGATGCATGACGTAGCCACATACATAAAATGGAACACAAAAATAGTTCTTTAAAATAACAATATAAACTGGAGGTGGTGACACATGCCTTTAATCCCAGCACTCAGGGGCAGAGGCAGGTGGATCTCTGTGAGATCAAGGCCAGACTGATCTATATAGTGAGTTCCAGGCCAGCTGGGGCTACAGGGAGACCCTGTCTCAAAAAGCCAGATGTTCTATAGTATCATGACCTAATCGTCTTTTCATAACTAATAATATTAACACATAGGGTGCTCAGTGCACTGCTCACCTCGCTGGTATACGTACCAGCGTCCTGGGGCTCTGCTGTCCCCAGGTGAGAGGGTATTAATACCCCATTAAGGGGGAATCAGTGACTCCCTATGGCTTCACGGCCTAGATTTGCACCCGCTATGGTTTGAGTGTGACTTCCAGAGCTCCTGTATTGCCAACTCAATCCCAGTGCAACGATGGTGAGGCAGGACCTTGGTGAAGTGATCGGTTGCGAGAGCTTTTCCTTCACACATAGATCAATGTGAGCATCCAGGCTGGAGGTGGGCATGCGATCATGAGAGCAGGTTTCTTATAAGCATGAACTGGTCTCTATCTTGCACTCTGTCGGTGGGCTCCCCTGTCCTTCTGTTCCTGACTGTGGAATGACACACCATCCTGGGATGATGCCTGCATGTCAATACCAGACTTCCAGCCTCCAGAGTAACTTCCATTCTAAGTTACCCAGTCTGTGCCATTCACAGCACCACCCATGTGCACACACAGCATGTCTTGATACCAAACCATAAGTGAAATGAGTTAAGACTACAGTCTCTTCAATTTTCAATTTGACATTTAGAAAAGGCATTTAGCACAAGTCGTTCAGCGCCTGTGTGCCTGTCCCCACTTAATCTGCCCATTTGGAATCAGACTCTGTGCCAGCTCATCCTCACCATCAGCTAGACTGAATTTGAAATGGCCTAGGAGACGTACCACTGGGCTTGTCCATGAAGGTGTTTCCAGGGAGATTTAAATGGCCAAGAAAGGCTCAGCCCTGAAGATGAGCAGCACTGTTCCACGGACAGCGTAACAAGATGGCATAAAAGGGAAAACAGGCCGAGCACCAGCATCCATGGCCCTCTGCTTACTGACAGAGGACACAACGGGATCCGCTGTCTTATGTTCCTTCCCCATGCCTCCCCTGCCCTGATGGACTGTATCCCTCAAACATGAGTCAAACAAACCCTTTCTTTGTTAAGCTGATTTTCTCAGGCATTTTGTCACAGTAGTGAGAAAAGTCATGTATGCACACACCAAAGGCAAGAAACTCACTCTGAACAAAAAGGAGAAACGAGCCCCAAAATGTAAGGAAGCATGATAAAGTACATGATCTCATCTTAGATAAGATGTCCACTACCCTCAGATAAAAGGAACAGGCACCTGACCTGTGAACCGCGTGCCCCCCGAACAATGCGGAGAGCACAGTGTTTCTAAAGCTGACCCACTGAGACGTGTTGAGAGATGCTGGCCAACATGTGTGGGATTCTCATGACTGCTGAGATTTTCCCAGGATAGGAAAACTAGAGGAGAGTTGCCTGTGGTGAGAAAGAACTGGAACAGAAAGGCAATCCTCAAAGGAAAAAAAGCACGAAACCAAGAGACAGAGGAAGCAGGTAAAAGAAGGAGATTGATGCAACAGCCAAAAGAAAGAACATTGCAGGGCGTCCCAGGCCTGAGCCAGAGTTCGCAGCGTCGACCGAGGTGAGCAGGTTCCTGGGGGGGGGGGGGTTCTCCAGACTTATCTGTCTTTGAAGTGATAACTTATGAGCACACAGAGAGAAAGAGAGTCCAACCATGATTTTTTGTGTCCAGAGAAACAAGAATATCAGACCATTTGGCATGTTTTCTAGCCTAGGGAAAAACTAACACTCTCACAAGTTAAAATGTGAGCATGCCTCTCAGCATCAATAGAAGCTGTAAACAAATAAATAAATAATAGAGAAGCTGCAAGGCTTAAAAACTTCACCGAGAAACTAAAGAATGTGTAAATCACATGTGATTTGTTTTTTATCCACATCTCCTTAATTTTAGGAGACTCCGCAGCATAATATCTTCACTTTGTAGGAATCACACCCTCAGAATAGACTATTAATGGGTGCCTTGGGGCTTTGTATGGTTTTAAATTCTCCTTTCAACTTCTGAGCAAATACAAAATAGCTTTTAACTGACACTTCTCTTTTCTACATGGTATCCATCTTTGCTCTTTGATGTGGGTTTTTTTCCTTCCACAAATTCTGTTTGGCAATTCATCTTCCACTGGCACACAGGCCATTGTAACTTTCAATTCGTTGGTAATGGGGGCTTTTCATCAGAGAGTTAGGAAAATTCCAGAGCTGTGGATGAGATGAGACAACTCATCGCACTATCTAGAGAAGGCCCTAAGTGATGTCTGTGAAATGCCAAGATCCTAAAGGACCTCAAGATTTAAAAATAAGGTGAGGAAGGAAACAAAACTCTTGAGCCCTTCAGCATTTCTTGGTAATTACGTCCTTTCAGAAAGCCTGCAGACTTCTTCAGTAGAGGGTCCACTGCCAGTTGAGACAGTCCAAATGTGAGTGAGGCTGAAATTACCTGCTGCAGGCAAAGTCCTGTGCAAAGTGCTCAGCGTATTGAAGGTCTTTCCTCATCATGACTGACCGCTGTTTTCCCACAGCTCCATTTTGGAAAGTAGTTCAAATGTAACTCACAAGTACCTATTGAGGGTTTACTGAAAATGACATACGAAGCTAGAACCCTTAGAAGATCAGATTCTTTTAAAGGAAGAATGGCCCATTCTAGGGGACTGCTGGACCTGTGCCCAGATATACACGACTTGGTAACTGGAATTAGTGAGGAAATGGGATGACATGCCTAATTGCTGTAAGTTTTCAACAGATGAACTTTGCAAAAGGATGAATACTATGGACTTTCTGTGTGAAGTTCTAAAGGACTCAAACTCATAGGAGAAAAGTGAGGAGGGTGACGGGCAGGGGCTGCGACCAGGAGCTACTTTTCGATGAGGTGAAAAGCTCTAGAGATCTGGCGTTCATTGCCTATAGTTAACAGCACAGCTCTGTGTACTTTAAAACATCAAGAGGATGGATTGCACATGAAACACAATGATGACAGAAAACAACCGAGCACCAGGACACTGGAGACCATGGAAATGTTGGGATCTTGACTGTGGAGAACGTACCCTTAGCGTGTACAGATTAAATGCCCAAACTACAACCGAGCACCAGGACACTGGAGACCATAGAAATGTTGGGATCTTGACTGTGAAGAACGTACCCTTAGTGTGTACAGATTAACTGCCCAAACTCCTCGGGGTGTAGAGATTAAATGAGTGCAACCCAATAGGTATATTAGTTATTCCTCAACGGAGCACATGAATAATAAGTAAAATGCATATTTCAGAGCAATAAAAAGGGCCCACTGTAAATATAAGGATCCAAATTTAGCATACAGTAAAAAATTATGTTTGTCTAGGGATGTGTGAAAAACAGGTTTTCTCTAGGATCTATGACCTCTCCAGCCATGTGTATTTGGCTATGTTTACAGTGCCACATGTGAGTTCCCTCCCATTGAGAGGGTTTTAGGTCCAATTAGATACCTGTTGATTATCCCCTAGATAAAAGCGCCACTACTGCATGGCTATACTTTGCTGTGCCCATCATCATTGTGGTTATTAGGCCTTAAAGCTGGGGTTGGGCCACTGATTGATTTTTCCCCCTTATATCCTTGAGTAATGTTTAAAACTATGAGAGCTAGTCTTCAGGAAGGAGACCTCAAGTCAGTTCCAGCTCCACTGCTCCAGGTCCTGTGTCTGAAGCATGTCCTGTCTTCAGCTGTAGGGTCTTACCTTCAAGTTCTGGGAGGTAATCAAGGGCTGTGGCCACAGCCTGTGTTATGTTGGGAGTCTCTTGGACCACTCCAACCAACAACTCCAAGACAGGCTTCTTCTGTCTGGCACTGTGTTCCTAGTTCAGTATCACCCATCACCACTCATCAAAAAGCCTCTTTTTGCAACAGATGGAGACTGTTAGAGAGTTCCACAGCTGGTCACACACAGAGAAGAAGTGTCTGTGAGATGCCCGAAGTAAAATATTGACAAAGGAAACTCTATACCTAAGGTTCACTGAACATGGTGGAACAGGGGTGGAGAGACTTAATGCATCTCTCAGCTCTCTCTTGGGACCTCTTCCTCATGCAACAGAGGGCTGTGAACACGAAAGGCCACAACTGGTCAAAATCAGAGAATAAGAGACTGCACAGTGCCTGGATAGGATCCTACATTAAGCTTTACCCACCCAGGGTTCAGGGGCCATTTCAGAAGAGGGGGGCAGAAAGGTTTTAAGAACCAGGGGTTCTATATGGCCATAAGCAAACAGTCTTCCAGGCTTCTGGAAACTTGTTAACATGAACTTATAGCAACAGTGAGTATATAGAAGACCCATGCAAAGTCAATTGGCAGAAACCCAGCATATAACTGGGGAAATGGGCAGGAGGCCCCAACTTTAGCCAAGGAACTATTGACAGCCAATCACTGCTGGGTGAGGAGACTTGATTTTTCCCCAAGGGAGAGATAATAAATAAGCTGAACAGGCTCCAGTGGATGAACTCACAAGAGTCATCTGGGGACACAAACTTGACTCGATGGGCTTTAATGTATATTACAGAATGCATGAAATCCAGTGGACAGGCAATAGAGAGTGCAGATAGGAGAGGAGGTCTAAATATGATTAAGGTATATTGTAGGAAATGCACAAAAATTCATAGAAAATATTTATATTAAAAAGGGGGCCCATTGGTATCTTAGAATCCCTTTCAGAAGAAAATACTCATTTATTTGCTTGTGGAAAAATTGGTATCAAAAGAGAATAATGGTAGGGCTGGAGAGATGGGCCACTGGGTAAGAGTTTTCGGTGTGTACTCAGTGTGCACATGACGCCCCGAGTTCTGTTCTCCAGCATCCATGTAAAGAACCAGGTGTGGCTATGCACAAGTGCCTGTAACCCTGGAGCTGTGGGGCCAGGCACAGGAAGATCACTGGGGCTTTGCCATCCCAGCTCCAGTTTCCGTGAGATGCTCTGTGTCAAGGAAACAAGACAAGAGGGATAGAGCAGGACACTGGATGTCTTCCTCTGGCCTCTGTACGTGATTGCACACACCACACATACACCCACCACACACACACACATGAATGTATGCACATGCACACACAAAAGAGGAAGGGGGAAAGAGAGAGAGGCAGAGGTAAAAGAGAAGGCCACACACACCCAAGAGACTATGTAGGCGGGGGACACACAGTCAACCCTCCCACCCAATTGGTCAGCTTCAGTTGTGTGATGGGGAGGGTCTAAGGACAGACGCTGTGGAAGCCCGGAAGCAGCAGAAAGTCACCATCTTGGTGGAGCAGCAGCGGAGCCGAGGTGTAGGAGAAAGAGCCACGGGTGTTCATACCTTTGTAAGTGACCCCCTCCCGAATAGCATAAGCTTTGTTGGCAAGCCTAAATAAATATCCTTATTTCCCAAACTGTAACTTGGACATTGCGTTGGTCTTGTCAGTCAGGGGTGGGGACAGTGGGGCCTGGGAGACAAGAAAGCGCGTGTCGTGTGTGGGTCTCCCTGGGGAGAACTGGGCGTCGAACACCTCAGTGTTTTGAGATAGACATTAAGTTGGAGGGAGTCTTTGTTCCAACGGCTCATACCTCATAGCCACTGCATGTGGTTTTTCTCACCACAAGAAGACATTAATGCTTAAATAATGCGTAATTTAACAAAAGGAAAGGGAGACCCTAACAAAGAGAAGATTTCATGGTCATGCACAGCACCCAGAATGTTTCTACAATAGTTCCCCAGAGGGTCAGAAGCTCGACCTGCAGTGGAAAGAGATTTTCTTCCTAGCCATCTCTCCCCGCATATGTCAATAGTCACGGTTTAATTTGGACAGAGCAAGCTGTGTGTGTAAATGAGAGAACAGCCCTCTAGGAGAGTATAGTGCATGGAGAACAGCTTCCTGGCTGTTTCTGTGAGCAGACAGTCTAGGCCAGACTGTGGAAGCCCTTCTGGTTCAACTATTCTCCACAGTGAGGTCCTCTTCGGGGTATGACAGGGCTTGCTGTCTGCTGGGCTGACTCCAGTAGCTCACAGGCAGGGTAAGTCTGGTACTGCCCAGGTATCCCTGGAGCTCAGCACACTGAAGAAGCAAAGTCAGCCCCAGCCACCTTCCCTGCCCTGGAGGACAGCCTGGGCCTGGACATGGAGATACCCTCCATCGCTTCCCTCCAGTCATCATCAGTTTCTCTGACCTTTCCGCAGCCTCCAACAGAACTCCACACAGCCTCCCCCCACCAACCAATGGAGGACCCCTTCTCCACACAAGCCGGAGCAAGGAGCAGTTCCCGACACCGGTCCTCCTGTCATCTATCACTTTCAGGTCCGCTCCTGTCCCCAGGGACCGGCCACACTCCCACACTCCCTTCTGCAGAGGCAGCCGTGAGGAGCCCTGGGCTCTTCCCTGTCCAGGCCATTTGTGGCCTCCTCTGTCCTTTCAGGCTTGAGAGTGTTCCCTAGAAATGTTCATGTGGCTTGCTCCTTTCCCTGACGCCTGCCTCTGCTCTAGATGCAACTCCTTAAGACCTGGAGACTGTTCAAGGTCTTCCTGTCCCAACACCTTCACCCCACCCAGCACTTTCCTGTCCCAACACCTTCACCCCACCCAGCACATTCCCCACTCTACTGGTTCTGTTTCCCTCACACTCTGTCCCTCTGTCCTGCCCCAGCCTAAGCTCTTTGAAGGCAGGGACGTTTTGTTCTCCTGTTTTGCCATGGGGTCCTCAGTGCTGGACACATCAGGGTTTATCTGTCCATTCCTGAAGAGGACGGACAATTTCAAATATCTTTGACAATAGGATACAGTGAAGCCCCAGTGGAAGACATCACTAGCCGGTCCCTTCTTTTCTTCTAGGCTCTATGATGACTTAAATCCTTCCAAAGGATGCTTTCTTGTGAAGGGAACTATGATGTCAACTTTCTATTCCTGGTCTCTATATTTAGAAAGAAAACACAATCAAGTAAGCTGTAACCATGCTCACCCCGAGAAACCCAGATGTGCCCGGTAGCTGGTGGAGTAACCTAGTCCAGGCTATCAGCTGGATGGTGAGACAGCTATTCAGGAGCAGTTGGGAACCCTTCCCCATGTTCTCTGCACACCGAGGCTCAACGAAACCTTGGTGTAGTGAAAGTGCTGTTTACTATAGGCACACCCCACGACACAACGTATACTCAAATAAACAGAACAGATGTGAAACCTTGCCTATGGATGTCCCGGCCCTCTCCTAGAGTTATCCTGGAACTTTTGCAAGGACAACTGGAAAAGCTTTGCTCTGACCTTCCTTCTTCCTACCTGGAAACCAGAGGTAACTGCTGATGGCATCAATCCAGCTAGGACATGTCAGTTCTTAGAATCTGCATCTGTGAAAGAAAATGCACGTCTGTACACTGCGTGTCTGGGCACCTGGGGGGCTGTAAATAGAGAAGTGGCATCAGTTGACCAAGGTCCACAGCAAGTCCAGGTTACCATCTCTCTTTTCATCTGCCTGGCTTTCCGCCCAGCTGCTCTTCCCAACAGGCTGCCTGCTGCCTTCTCAGAACTATTTCTAGAATATTCTTTCTTAGCTGCTATTATCATCCCCATACATATTACCTCCTCAGAGAAGCAGGTTAATCAAAATCATCCTCTCCCAGCTCTGTGCCAGTTGTGGCCTGCACGGGTGCACACACATGTGTTCAGAAGGGCTCTGCACCTACTCTGTGCTTTGTACCTACTCTGTGCTGTGGCGTCTTGAAATTACTTACAGTTTTCCACCATGATACCCTACAGTATTTTACACTGGACCCTCAAAGAACTCAGCTAATCCTTTCCTGGCTCCTTACTGGTGTCATTTCACAGGAGCCCATGAATTCTCTTTATGGCCCTCAGCCAAAGTGATCCATCTGGTCATTTGTGGGCCATTTCCCGCCCTGAACTGTGAGCCCAGGAGTACAAGCTCTTCTCTTCCCTGCTCACCACTGTGTCCAGCTTCTCAGCAGAGCCTGATGCAGGGTGAGCTCTACAGAAGCACATGCCCACTCAGCAAGGAAGGAGGGCACTCAGGTACAGTGGGCAGAGGCAGGAAGGAGGCGAGGTACCTGATGGTGGCTCACACCTGTAATCAAAGTCACAGAAGGCCGAGCCGAGAGGATGAGGGAAGCAATGTTCACTGGCTTTGCCTCACTTTCCAGACATGAAACATCCCACTGAAGCGAGCTCCCAGCTCCATGGTTAGGACATGGTCTGGCATACAAACCACACACCAGGCAGAGTCACTTTAATTTGCATTCATGGTATAGTTTCTTTCTTTCTTTCTTTCTTTCTTTCTTTCTTTCTTTCTTTCCTTTCTTTTTTTTTTTTTTTTGTTGAGTCAGGGTCTCCCTGTAGCCCCTAGCTGTCCTGGAACTCACTATGTAGACCAGGCTGGCCTTGAACTCACAGAGATCCGCCTGCCTCTGCCTCCCAAGTGCTGGGATTAAAGGCATGTGCCACCACACCCAGCATAGTTTCTTACATATTCAATAACAATATTTTTAAATGAAATAAACTTTGTGTTTGTGTTTGTTATTTAAACGAAATAAACTATTTCATTTTAAACCTGAGCCCTCTGTTTGCCACCCTGGGGTCTTTCTTAAGACAATGGGCCCACAGTGAGATGAAGTGATCAGGGTGAACACTGTGGCCCATCTCCTGCTCACCTGCTTCCTTTTTTCCTTCCTAGGCATCCATCACAGGGGGATGATGGGAATCAGGGTTATGAGTGTCACAGTGCTCTTGTGAAGACTTGGTAAACAGATGCGTGTGGAGAGCCTGGTGGATTAGTAAACTGTGAGAGGTGCACACACATTTACCATCACTTCCTTCCCTGCCCTGCTGTGTACTGCACCGAAAAGGAGAAACTTACCACCGGAGCTGGTGTAGCCAGGAAGACAGTGGAGCTGTTCTCAAAGACAAAAGCTTCAGAATTGCACTGATTGCAAAGGCCAGGGAACTTGAGTGGAAGACCTCCTGCCACAGCAGGAAGGGAAGCTCACAGAGAGTAAGGCAGGTTCTGAGGAAGCCAGTAGAATGCACAACCTCTGCAAAAGGTTCAGCCTTCAAGCTACGCCCAAGGGATGCTGTTCACAGTTTCTGAGCAGAGTCAAAACCAAAGAAAGAATGCATCTTAAGAAAATACAGGGGCTGGTCAGGTGACCCATTGTACAGTGCTTGCCATATGAGCATGAGGACCAGAGTCCAGACTCTTAGACCCCACGTGAAAAAATAAGCAAAAGCCAAGTATAACAGCAAGCCCACACCTGTAATCCCACCACTGGGGAGCAGAGACAGGAGGAGCCTGGGTACTTGCTGACCAGCCAGTCCAGCCACACCGGCAAATCCCAGGTTCACTGAGAGATCCTGTCTCAAAAAATAGGGTGGAGAACAATTGAGGAAAACACCCAATGTTGACCTCTGGCTTCTACAGACAGACAGACAGACAGACACACACACACACACACACACACACACACACACACACACAAATAACAGCAAGGAAAGAATGTTAACTGTCATCGTTAGTGTCTATGGTAGAGGCTAGGACACTGCCCAGCCTTTGATATGGTCCTGTAAACACTGGTAACAAAACTACCACCCATCTCTCTCCCTATTTCCCCCTCTTCTTGAAACTAAGAACTAGTATTTTTCACTTCAGAGATTGTGAGAAAACTCAAAACAGGAGTGAACGTTTGAAACAATGAAAGTTTTAAGTTCTTTCAAATAGACAAACAGAAAGTAAAGCAGGAGCCTTTCCAACCACAAGAGGGTGCTCCCGGACCCAGGAGCAGAGCGAGTGAACTCCACTGGGGCACTTCCTGAAGTCATCACCCACACTGATAACCTAGTTTATCCCAGACATCAGACAGCAGGGTCCCCTGTACTCTGAGACACCCACCGGATCTCAGGATCAAGGAAGGCATCAGGTTCTTATTAAACCTACGTCCTCGGATCCTTAGCAGCAGTTTACACGGGGAATTTTCCTAAGTGTATAACGGAAGGGAAGCCGGAGGGCTCTAACCACACCCAGCCCCAGGCTCTCCCGCTTTCCTTCTGCAAGGTCCTCCAGAGCTGAACCGCTCTCCTGTGACTGAGGTCAGACTGAACCTCCATGTCCCATCACAGCCGATCAGGAGCGTCAGTCACCAAAGATTAAAAATAGGATGTTGCTGCGGGACTGGCTGGCAAATGGCACAGAACCTTGGGAGAGGCTGGCTGGGCCTGGCCAGCCTCACCCTCTGCTGCCCCAGGGAAGGGAGGAGGCATGAGGTTCCTGGGAGTCCAGCCAGGAAAAGACTGTGGCCAGACAAGGGTGCAGAAATGATTTTCCCTTGAATCAAGGATGGCAGCTGTCCTCCTGAGGGGATCAGTGGAAACTGGAGGCGCTGAGCACTGCTGGATCGGTCCAAAGAGGCTCTCGGAAGCACCAGGCCCCTAAGCTACAGTAGTTCATGGGACATCAAAGCCATGATTAGCGCGGCTTCCTGGCTGCCTCCATCTGTGTATTTATGGCACATTGCACATTTTAATGCTATTTTCATAAGGTGTTTCAGCGGCTGCAAGTCCATATTCGGGTGGTGAAGTGCCCGTCCCCAGCAGCGTGCCAAAGCCGATGACAACCAACCGAACGACAACCTTCCAAACTACGAGTGAGAGATAAACAGCTTCCCACACCTCCTGTGAGCAGCCTGTGGGAAGAGCTTCCTGGGGAAGGAGTGATGCATTGTGGTACTGAGAGGGAAAGGCTTCAGCAGATCAGCCTGACTAGCGTCTGGTGGAGGACGGAGGGTAACAGAGCTCCTCCCGAACATCCTCTTTTCTTTGCAGCCGAAACCTCGTGGTCTTGCTGAGGACTGTTGCTTCCACTTAGCAATTTACTGTGCTCCCTGACATCTGGGGCCCTGTCAGCATCAGGGAGGAGTCAGGGGAAGGGAAGCACACAGGACGACTCTCATTCTTCTTTTTAAGGTGGGAGTGGGGTGCTCTGATGGAACCCTTTAGGGGTAATGCTAATGTCCCCTGGCCTGTCCTGTACCCCATGCCAGAAAGCATGCATTTCCCCTTCAGGCAAATTTAGCAACAGTGTCCTCCAAGCTGACTTCTCTGTCCAGCTCTGCTCCTTGAAAGCGACAAGTCGTGTTTACCTTGTGGAAAAAATACAGGAATCGCAGCAGTCGGAGAAAGAGCAGGTAAGTGCAAAGAGAGCTGTGGCAGCAACAAAGGGAAGCCATTCCCTACTCCTACTGAATGAAACAGCCTTCCCACAATTCTGTTCAGATGGACAAACTGAGTGTCCAGTGTGCCATTGTCACAGACATGGAGCCAAACACAGTGTCTATGGTTTCTGTTTAAAGTACGTGTTTCCCATCTTCCCGCCATGACATTAATGTCTGTGACATGTTGGGCACTGCCAACACTGGCAATCCATCAATAGGTGGATTTGTTTCTGTCTACGATAACTCAGAGCCAGAGTTTTCTTCTTTCGGGTTCAGAGATCCTTCCTGTTCCGTGGGCCCTTCCCTGCACTGGGAGACCCTCAGGTCCCCTGCGTGCACTCAAGGCCTGGTACCCCCACAAAAGTTTCCGAGGGTAGTGCCAACATTCCCTGGTGGACACCTGTCCTCCAGGACCTGGGCTTGAGCCTAAAATGCATCTCACACAGGCCACTTAAAGCTTCCCAAGATAGCTGGGGTCAGAATTTAATCAGCCTTCTACAAATAAAGCATACCTATGACTCCACCATGGAGGCATGCAGTGTGTGCAGAGCCTCTAATTTCTAACAGTTGCATCAGCCATAAACACACCAGGAGCTGGTCAAGGGCTCAGCAGGACACCACTATCTTTTTTTCTAAATTTCCCAAACTAACTTGTCTTTGGAAAAATCATGAAGCATAAATGGGCCAAACTGAAGGCCACAGAGGTATAGACCCAAAGTCTATAGTCGAGCTTTAAGATCCACCTATGCAGTCGGGGAATGTTCTGAGGTTTCACACTTACCTTGGTCAGTCCTCACAGCTGAAGGCGCCAAGGGATGAATGGTTGGAAACTGGTTAGGGTCTACACAGCAGCCCAGTAAACAGTGGAGCCCAGCTCAGAGTCCAGCCTGAACCAAGAGCTCCCACGTTCATCCACGCAAACTGCCTCTTCCCTATGCCCTGATCTAATTCCCTAACAAAGGACCTTTAAGCCACATCTTATTAGAAAATCCCTCATTCTTTGATAAGAAAAACAGAATTCAAGAGGAAATATAAGATTAAAATTACCCCAGATTAACTGTTTTCAGGTCCCTGCTCTGAGGTCCCTCTCTGCTACAGGAAGCTACAAACTGTTTTCAGGTCCCTGCTCTGAGGTCCCTCTCTGCTACAGGAAGCTACAAACTGTTTTCAGGTCCCTGCTCTGAGGTCCCTCTCTGCTACAGGAAGCTACAAACTGTTTTCAGGTCCCTGCTCTGAGGTCCCTCTCTGCTACAGGAAGCTACAACTTTACTTTTCAATAAACTCTGCCTTGCTTACTCTTCTTTAAAAGAAAATCTTGCTAAATCCCAGCACCATAAGAGCTCAGGAAACCCACATAGTTGCCTTATGTGATTTTTAGAACTATATGGATTAAAAATGTGTTGAAACAATTGTAGTGGAATCTATGTAAACTTCAGGGCAAGATGTCAAAGGACAGAAGTTGGGTGGGCTCAGGACTGGCTCCAGACCCAGGGTTGTGGAGGTGACCTAGTCACCTTCTGTCTTTGCACTAGTGGCCAAAACAAGACTGTGATCCTGACTCATGGCTGTATTTCTAGCACTCGGGAGGCCAAGGCATACAATCACTGCAAGTTCAAGTTTGAGACCAGCCAGGGTTACATGTCGAGTTCCAGGGCAGTGTGTGCTCCAGTGTGAGACCCTGTCTCATGCTGTCTTAAAAAAAAAAAGAAAAGAAAACAGATAAGATTGTCCAACACTTCCCCCAGAGCAAATGGACCATAGGTCCCGGCAGGAAATTTAACACAAAGGCAGAATACAGGAAAGTTCCCAGGCACCCTGGGGCGCTGGGCTTTAGAATCAATGGTCATGGAGCATGTCAGGGCAGACTCAGCGCTCCCCAAATGTGGTGGGACTCTGCAGAAAAAATGCTGCTGGGTACTGATTTCCTTGGGCAACACCACAGAGTAGCAAAGCAAAATTCTGGTCGGGGTCCCCTGGGCCACTAGAGGGAGCCAGGGGCATGGGTGTCCACAGGTTCTCAGGGTCACCAGATCTGAGGAGGAAATTGGGAATCGCTCAACAGCTCCTTTCATGCATTCATAGGCTCCCAATCCTGAGTCACTCTGGGATTCTCCATACGGTGGAGAGAGAGGTCCCCACTTGGGACGCTGAACCTGCAGCCTCAGGACCCGGTAGCCACACAGCCACACATCACACGTGGCTGAGCAACCAAAGACACAAACAAGTTGCCAGCATTAGGGCTGTTCTTGGAGAAGCAATGATGGAATTGGGGTGACAGTCACAGTAATGCTCAGAGCAGTGAGTGACTGTGGACTTCAACTTTGAGTCATAACTGGGCCCTCTGTGCCACCATCTCTGCATTCAGGGCTCCTGTAAAGGGTACAGCAGTCCACCCGGGAGGGAGGGGCTCTTAGTTACATTAGTTCCAAATGAACAGTGCATGGCCCCAAAGCATCACGCAGCCCAGCCTAGAGTTGCTCTAAGTACATTAGCATGAACGAAGATTCAAGAGAGGAAGGTCACAGACTTTGGCCCCCCTCGGTACTGTCTTCCCCTACTTTTTCTCTATAGGAAAGTGCTGACACTGTTTCCCAGGCTGTAATTATACACTGTAGCCATGTCTTTAGTCAAAGAGAAGCTGAATGTAAACTCAAAACCATATCGACAAGTATTGACCCACTATGGCCCCGAATGAGTCCTGTTTGTTGCCAATGAGACAGAAACTCCTCCCAGGATAGGGACACAAACGCTCTGTGTCCTTGACAGGCTGCATTCATCTCTACACCAGGAACATCCTGCCCTAGCAGATCTGTGGGGACACAGAGAGCCCCAGCTCCCAATAACAACTTAAGGTAGAGCTCCCCTCACCGCCTCAGAATCTTCATGGGGATGAACTAGGGCTACTGTGGCTGCAAAGCTCTTCTTAAACATGTTCTAAATATGGACCTGTTCATGTACAAGTTAGACTGAGCACACCAGAGGAAAACAAGCTGGCTGTCCACCCCTCCCATCCCCTCCCTCTGTAGGAATCTGGCTGGAGATAAAGGTTTCAGTGCACAGCACTAATTCTCAGAGCACAGTACCCTTACTGTGCTTACTAAACACGTTGGCATTGGAACCGAGTGTTGCCTTGGACTGTGATGCTTGTGGATAAAGGATTAACCAACCTTTCCTTGACACAGGTCTCACTCTGCAAAAGTTGGCCCATATTTTCAACCTGAACATCTTTACTGCACGAATACTTAACTTCTGTGACCTTGGTGTAGTGAGATGTGTGCACATCCAACCAAGGTTATATTCTCTCACCGGGGGGTAATATTTCAGTCCTAAGCATGCTTCTGGCCTTCACGGTTATATGGGAATTCGGTGTCCTTCAAAGGAGAGCAAAAGAATGATGCCTGCCCAGAAGAAATCTACTTTCCCAAGCCCGTGCTCTTAGCTGCCTTGGAAATTCTCAGGAGACAATATTCTGAGCTGGTCGACAGCAGTTTCTGGTCTTTGTGTAATCTCCCTGCCTTTCAGCTAGATTGAAATTATCACCGTCCCATTTAGGGGTCTTTTGTTTCCTCCATCTCAAAACAATCTGTGATTGAGTCTCCCCAGCACTGTCCAATAAACACATGCTGTCCTGACAGTTCAGAATGTAAACAAAGTTAAGGACTGATCACTTGCTGAGCTGTCTTCCATTCGCTGTTTGAGAGGATTTGCCTAAAATGCCCAGAACAAAGGCTCTTAATTAGAGCTGAACGGCGCAGGTTTAGAAACATTTGTCCAGAGGAAAATCAATGCTGGAAGACAAAATTTTCTAGTCGCTTAGTAACCCATAAACCCCAGAAGGGATCCATATTTGCCCGGAATTGCCAGTGTCCTCACACCGAGAAGGAACTTTAGTGGCTGTGTTAGACAGAGCTGTAAAAAGAAGATAAATGCCCAAATTGGACTGGTTTCATGATGGCCACTATATCAGTCTAGGAAAGGTGTCTGGGGATAGCGGCCAGCCATGGAGGCCTGGGCCTCCTTCCTTCTCAGCAGTGTGATTTCCACGAGGGCCTCACAGTGTTCCACCTCAAACCACAGAAGGTAGAGATGGAGAGGATTTCCTAGATACTCACCATGTATTCACAGATTCATGGTCAAGGCTGGCCACCAGATCACAACTCTACCCAAACAAGTCTGCAAAGTAGAATTCCTAGTAAAGCATCCATCTCTTACTGATTAATTTTAATTGTGTGTGTGCGTACTCGCACGTGAGTGCAGGTACCCGAGGTCTTCAGATGTGTCAGATCCCTTGGAACTGGAGTTATAGGCAGTTGTGAGCCTTCTGATCTGGGTGCTGGGAACCAACCTTGAGTCTTCTGCAAGAACACTGAATTAGTGATTACTTTTAAACATGGTTGGAAGAGGCTGACTTTCAGAGGACAGACAGCAATCTGTCACACAGCCATCTAGCGTTGCTGGTGACTCTACACTGACCCTTACAGTGGCAAACCCAACCTATGACTTTGATGGTCTCAGCAACCTATAATCCCCCCACAAAAAAATCTGTCTCCTTTTGTGAATAAATATAAGTAATTGTAAGCAAATTATTATTTTATTTTTCATTTTATGTGTATGAATGTTTTGCCTGCATGTGCATGTATATAGGCAAATCTGTGCAATGCTCACGGAAACCAGAAGAGGGCATCAGATCCAGTGGAACTGGAGTCACAGATGGTTGTTAGCCACCATGTGGATGCTGGGAACTGAACCCAGGTCCTCTGCAAGAGCTGCCAGTGTTCTTAACTGAGCCATCTCTCCAGCCTCCATTCTTACGTTGAATTATGAACATATTATCATGAAACTTCACATAGCTTCAACCTGGTGATCTTGATTCCACCTTCCAGAATCATCCATAGCATGACTCTTCTCATCTTCCACTTGAAAAGATGGAAGGCTATGTTAATGCTCTAAACATTCCCAGTTTCACATGGATGTGCATTCCCCTTACCCTTGGATAGTCACATAGTGATGCTCAGCCTTTCTAAAAGACTTCCCTGGGAACACTGTGTCCGGTGAGCAGAAGCAGAGGTGGGGAAGCAGGACTAGAATGCCTCGGGGCACCTTTTGAGGCCCTTGGCATGGTCGGCATGCTGTGGACACCCATCCTGGTCTCATCTGCTGCCTGGTTATAAACGGAAGAGGGTTAGGCAACATGAGTGCTTGTTTCCCATCAAGGCTCTTTGAAACGTCAAAGAAAATATAGCTGAACTTGGGTGACAATAAAGAAGCTTCCAGATCATAAGGCCCTTATATGCTGTACCTCCCAGGAGCCCTGCTATGCCCAATCCTGGAGGTGAGAATAAATTAGACACTGAACCATTTCTAAAAGAATTAATAAAGTCTAGATTAAACATTAAGGAGAAAAGCCGTAGCCCACAGCCCTGTGGGAGGGCTGAGAACATCGGGGTTGTTACTCTCCCTCTCCCCAGGGCTGGGACCCTAAAATAGTCTCTAAAAAAATTTTGATTTTTAAAAAATATTTTAAAATTAAATTTAGCAATTAGAAGTTGCATTATAGGTGAGAACACTTCACGTTGGTTGCGCTGTTTTATACAACCTATCCAGAGAAGCAGTTAGTCTCGGGTTATATTTTATTTTGCTCTATTTTGATGGAAGAAAGGAAAGGTGGACTTGTCAGCAACCTTTTCATAGTCAAAGGCTCAGTGTGCAAAGGGCACTAATGTTGTAATTACCGGTTTTCTTCGATCAGCTTGGGTTCTCTCTGGCACCTCTGTTATTTAAAGTTACTGTTCACATACTGTGGCTAATTCCCTTTGTTAAATTTCACAGTGAATGCAGTTTCCTGAATATTTGTTACTATGGTCCTATGGATGTAGGCTTCTCAGATAAAGGGAAAACTGGGTGCATCCATCTGTAGGCAAATTGAAAATAAGGTTAACCCCCTGACGTCCGTGGCTCTGTCCCCTTGGGCAGAGTGAATTCTATGAGTCTGACTGACAAGATTTAAAATTGTGGCACCATCCTGTTTTATTTTTAATGGTGTTTGATAGAACATCAAATGCAACTGTGTTGATATGACCTTATGTGAATGCAAAAAAAAAAAAAAAAAATCCACCTGAGGAGGAGACAGAGGGCCACAGCTAGGGCAAAGAGGATCAGGTCTGAGAAAGACAAAGACCCTGAAGTGGTAAGGTTGGAAGGGTACAATGGCTATTTTCATATTCAAGGTGTATTTCCTGACAAACGATCAAGTTTTTAAACCATGGTACACAGACCCAAGGGAGGCATGCAAAGGGTGGAGCGGGGCCGACTGCTGGCCCTGCCGCTCCGTTTTCCTCAGTGCTGTGCTGACGGGACTCTGTCCTCAGGGGAAGCCAGCCATTTAGTCTCCTGGTTTCTCCACTGAAGTTTTCAGAAAGAAGCAGAGTGAGGACAGAGAATAAGAAAACAATCGACCATGTCTTTTCGCTCCTCTCAATCTAATTTTGAAACTACAGAAAAGGGAAAGGCCGGCCACACAGGAGTGCGTTTTGCATTATCATTGGGAAATTTAACATTTGTTTATTCATCCAGCAGACACTGCTGAATGCTCCCACATACAACTTGCTGTATTTGAATCCTTGGGTGGAAGGATAGAATGTCAGAACAAGCCCTTGGTCTCCAGAGGCTTGTGCTCAGGAAGACTGTTACAGACAGGAAAACACAGGGCAGCACATGGGGAGGGGCTGAAGCAGGAACAGAGCGGGACAGACCACTGAGGGTGGGACAGAGAACGATTCTGAGGAGACTCAGCCAGGTGAACACCTGGACAGTCCGTGCTCATGGTTGAGGGCAGAACAGACATGAGGATCCCAGGCCAGGAAAGAGCTACAGGTGTAGAAGCCAATATGGTGGACACGGGATACAGGCAGAGCTAGGAGATGATGGTATGGAAGGTGGAGGGCCTTGGATTTACCCAAGGAGCAGAGGTGTGTCAATGAAAGCCTGTCTGCCTGTTCAGTTTTGGTTTTAAGAAGATAGCTGATGTTAAACGTACTCAACAATGTAAATTAAATGGATGTGAATCTTATGGGGGCATACCCCACTACAACAACCAGCAGCTCCCGGCCAACGCTGTTTCACACGTCCTGCCCAACTCCTCATCAGTCCCCAGGGTTATTTTGTTACTATTATTTCTAGACACAGAGTCTCCTGTATCCCAGGCTGGTCTTAGCCTTGCTATGTAGATGAGGGTCACTTTGAACTTCTATAACCACTACCTTCATTTCCCAACTACTGGGATTACTGGGAAATCATGCCCAGTTTACACCTTGCTGGGGATGAAACCCAGGGCTTTGTGCTTACCAGACAAGCACTCTACCAGCTGAGCAAGTCTTCCCCAAGTTTCATGTAAACTCCGTTCCCCATTTCTTCCCCTCCACCCCGATAATCCAGTGTATAATTCTTTAAAAGCATCACATTAATGATGAAACGTGATATCCTTATGTAAGCGTTGAACATGCACCTAATTTTCATTTTAGTCTGTTCAAATCAGAATCCAAATAAGTCTCATATATTACATAGGGTTGGTATTTCACTTTATTCTCTTTTAATCTTTAGGTTTCTTTTCTTTGTAGAGTTTAAAGTCAGGGACTATCATACTTTTCGTGTTTTAAAAACCTGTTGCTGTGTGTGGTGAGATGGGGTGAGGGCAGGCTGGAGGAAGAAACGGGCACCACCAGTTACTGAGTACGGTCCACACTCGGGTACATGAAAGGAGAAGGAAAGAATCGGGTTGAATGTAGGGATTATATGTGGTAGTCTCATTTTCTAAGTAGAATCTACTCAGCTTATTTTTTGAAGGTGCACTAGCTCAATTTGCTGAGTCCTAATGCGTGCATACATATAGCCCTCAGATATATGATTCAAACTTGCCAAATGGACATGCACAGAAGCTTAGAAATCAAAAAGTAGAATTATGCCCACTGAATGCTTAAAGAGTGATGTAAGAAAGGGGTCTGACTTCACAGAATAATATCCTCTGTTAGCGTGGAGGTTGCCCCGCACCCCCTAAAATAATATTCAAGTTGCCCAAATTTGATTTCCTCTCCAAACTGATCATCTCACTTGAAATTCTCACAAATTATTTTAAAGCAATAGCATGACCCAGCAGAATCAATTATTCACCCCAGAGAGGCAACAAAGTGCGTGGGTTTAAAATCGAGTTCCAGTTTGGGCCTCTAGGCTCCGGCCTGGACTGTATGGGAATAGCTGCCCTACAGCCCAGTCCAGCGCCACGATTCAGCAAAAGCTGCTTTTTTTCATTGTTTTGTCCACTCTGGCCAGAGCCCTGTTCCTGCTTCCCTTTCATCTGCAGGATGTTTCCTGGCATTCCCGTACAGTGCTGGTGAGCTTCTGAGAACCCACACTCATTTGTCTTACGTTCTTTGACCCACGGGCGGCTTTTCCTTCAGTGTCCATTTGAACGGAGCTTTTCACAGCGCCTGGACTCTCGCTTGGAAAGTCAGCTAGTTTGTTCACAGGTCTCTTGGGTTATGACTCAGATCCCCCATGAGGCTCCAGTCAGCTTCAGAGGTCTGACTGTCAGAGCTTTAAAAATGGGGCCACTAAAAAGGACTGGAGTATAAACAAAAGAAAGCAGTAGGAAATTGTCTGGGCCTGATGCATTAATGTCATTGTGGAGTGTTAAATGTCCACCAAGTCTGAAGGGCATTGGGGTGCAAATGAGGAAACCCGCCCGCAGGTTATTTTTGCTCCATAGTGAATGTTGTCCTTTCCACCCAACAGTGACACCAGGCTTCTTGTTCCACATCTGCCATCCTTGCCCCCAGTGTGTACGTATGAGAGACGAAGATGAAGGCCGTGGCTCCTCTCCTGTCTGTGGCTTCTGGAGCTCACTGACAGCGAGTCCCTCGGCTAAAGCAGCTCTATGGTCTGACACACACATGGTTAGCTCTCCACAGTGGACCGATCATTGAGGTCCATGTCTGTTCAATGCCTGACATCTAGACAGAGTTGCAAAACGCAATTCAGAACCCTGATGTTGAGCCAGTGAGGTGGCTCAGAAGGTAAAGGTGTGTGCTGCCAAGCTTGAGAACCTGAGTTCAAGCCCTGGGACCGGCGTGGTAGATGAGAACCAACTTCTACAAGTTGTCCTCTGACTTCACACATTCACCATAGTACCCATGAGTGCACACGCACACACACGCACACACACACACACACACACACACACACAATGATAATAATAAATAAATGCTTACAAAACACCAGAAAATCTGGTGTTTTCATGATAAAAAGCTGCCTAAAAAGTCTCATGTTCCTGTAAATGGAGAGAAAATCTTTGCCTCAATTCCACCAGAAACAAACATTTGGTCTTCCTTGAAGGTATTAAAAATCTGCTGAGCTGAATCAAATGCCATCGATACGATCCATTTCCCTCCCCGGAGCTCTGCAGAGATCAATAGTTCAACAAGGATGCTGTTCTTAGGCTCTCCCGAGAGTATGGCCTCAAATAGCATGACCTTTCATATACTAGACATGAATCTTTTATACACTTAAAGCCTCTTCATATCCTATAGGCAAAGAGGGGTAATTAATAATTACTGTTTTGAAGATGAACATTTTGCCTTGTGCCAGCCGGAGAGCTAAGCTTTTAATATGTTATCTCACTTAATCCCTTCAACAACTATTAAGATCTCTCCATTAAATACAGGAGGCATCTGGGATTCAGAAAGTTTAAATAACTTGCCCAGAGTCACTCAGCTGAATGGCAGAAGTGATTTATGCACAGTCTATATTCTTTATCATGTTATCTTCTGGAAAAGTGGGGCTTACTCTAGTCCAGGTGGTGCTAGGTATTAAAGCCTCTCATGACGTGTGTGTGTGTGTGTGTGTGTGTGTGTGTGTGTATGTGTGTGTTTGCAGCGATTGCTGTTTGCTTAGGCTCATTTCTTTTGTTCAATTTCCAACTGCTAAACTTCATAGCATTTCCACATTCAGCAAGGAAGCAGATTCTCTGAAAGAACCCGAGGACGGCCCCTCTGCAGCGTTTCCTGTTGAGCAGGCAGGAAGTGTGCAGAAGACTCAAGGAAGCCTGTCACAGGGAGATTCCTGCAGTTGAAAGGGCAGAACCATCAAGGAGCCAAGCTGCCCTTAGCCGCTGACAATGATAAGAGACGGATACCCGAGTTCTGTTTCCCTTTCCACCCCTTCAACAGGAACTGTGCAAGTGTGTGAATGACTCTACTTTAGAGAAGCCAGGCTACAGACACTGCAGAGCTTTCTACTCTACCCTGAGCAATAGGCCAGCAGCCGCAGCAGACACAGAGTTCCCTACAGCTGGGATCAAGGGCAAGTCCAAGCTCCTAGACTTCCAGGTCACATATGTTGGGATGTTCCTCTGTTAATAAGTCACTGGCAGCAAAGAAGCAGATGCCAGTTTCAGGGTTAGTAAAGCAGAGTTCAGTTTGAGAGAGATGAAGTAGAATTGTCTAGGTTGTTAGCCAAGAAAATTAGAAAGTGAAAGTTTATAATGGACAGGAAGCAGGGGAAAATCTACACAAGAAGCCTAGGCCCAGCTTGAAGGAACTTGCTCTGCTGAGTGACCAGGTCTCCAGCTATTTTCAGAGCAGCCTTGAAAGTATGGATCTAAGAACCAGACTTGACTCTCTGGCTGTCCTTGCAGAACATAGCTCTTTGCTTCCTGGACACCCACTGGGCAAACACAGAGTGAAAAAAGGCACAAGGGCGCGGCACCAGGGCGGGAGAAATCAGGCTCATTAGTGACCTACTTCTCCTGCACATCACCACCCTTTTCCTTCCTCGTTTCTGCCTCTACCACTGAATCCAACAAATACCTGGTGAGAACATCTTAGCACATGATGCAATGGCCTCTGCCCTCATGGAATTTACCATTCAGTGTCAGATTTGGGTGCTGCTTAAAAATTCAAGGAAAGGGCTGGAGAGATGGCTAAGTCGGTAAAGTACTTACTTCACAGGCAGAAGAACCTGGGTTTGATCCCCAGCACCATGTAAAATATGCCAGGATCCCTAGCACCCATGTAAAAATTCCAGGCATGGTGATATATGCTTAGAACTCAGATGCAGAGACAGTAAAATAACTGGGGCTCAGTGACCAGGCAATCTAGCCAAATCAGCAAGTCCCAGAAGTCAGTGAGAGTCCCTGTCTCAGGAAACAAGATGGGGAGTGAAGAGATGGCTCAGCAGTTAAGAGCATTTGCTGCTCTGGCAGAGGACCCAGGTTCGGTTCCCAGCACCCACATGGCGGCTAACAACCGTTCATAACTTCAGTTCCAAATGGGATCCGCTTGTAGCTTCCATAGATAGCACACACACATAGTACACATGTACACACGTAGTACACATGTACACATGATGCAAACCACTCATATGCATAAAATAAAAGTAAGTAAATCTTAAAAATTTAATAAGCAGGGGCTGGAGAGATGGCTCAGCAGTTCAGAGGGCTGACTGCTCTTGCAGAGGACCTGGGTTCGATTCCCAGCACCCACGTGGCAGCTACGAACCGTCCTTAACTCCAGTTCTAGGAGAATCTGAAGCCCTCTTCTGACCTCTGTGGCATTGCACAACACGGGAGCACTCACATACATGCAGGCAATACACTCATACACATAAAAAATAATTTAAAAGAATTAATAAGCAGATATCTCCTGGAGAGTAACACCCAAGGTTGACATCTGACCTCCACATGCATAATCACATGCACACGCACACACACACACACACACACACACACACACACACTAATTAAAGTAAAATAATTAATGAAAATATCCAAAGTAAAGACCAAAGGAACACAACAAACGTTCTAGGCTTCTTGGGTCCCCACCACCCTCTAACAGACAGGATATTTCTTGGTTAATTTTGTCAGCCACACTGCTAACAACTGGGTGGGTCGTCATGAAATATGTCCGCTTCCTGCTTCCCTTACCAGAACCTGAAGGTTTTGTCTATGAAGCAAAATCAGCCACGACAGCTAAGTCTGTTACAAGGTCTCTCTGGGGGGCTTGACCTAGCAAACCCCAACAGTTTTGCAGTCCTCCACTCCATGAATGTTTTCCTTCTTGGTCTTGCAGAACACCACCTTCAACCACAGGTTGGACCTCAGCATCCTTCCATTGTTTAGGACAAGATGGTGCAGGGGTTTATCTGAGTGTTTTCTAGTTCTGGAGATGCATGGTTTGGCTCATGATGGCATTGTTCCTGTGTACACCTAAATGTCTACTGCAATTCTCCATGAAGGAATGCAACCAGGGACTCCAAGATGGCAGCTTAGAACCAATAATCCTGTCCGTCCCACTGTTGTGGGTCTCAGAGTGCAGCATCCCCAAGCCCCTCTTTCTCTAGGTGGGAAACCAGAGTCATCCCAGGCCTGCCTGCTCCTTCCATCCCTCATCCAGAAAATCCTCAGGTTAAATCTAACCACCTCTTAAATCTGTGCCTTTTCAGATCTGCCACCAGGAAGTGCCCTGCACATCCCAGGCACCAGATGCCTGTTGAGCAATCTCATTTAATAGATGGATGGATGGGCGGGACTCAGATGAGACCGTGTGTGTACTGACTCCAGGTCTATGCCCAGTGCTGTCCTGCTTTCCCAAGTCTGCAGTCAAGTGACTCAGTTCCAGACCCTTTGTGGTCTTGAACACTGACAGTGTGGAGTCCCTTTCATAACTGACAGAAACTTGTCTCGTGATGTGGTAAAACTCCTCCAGACCCTGCACTTATCCTATCACACGACCATAAAATAAAAAATATTTTTAGTCTAAATTTCTATCAATCATAATACTGTGTGGCTTTCTCTTTCTTTTTAAAAATATCTTATTTATTTTGTGTGTATGATTATTTGCCCATATGCATGTATATATGTATGTATGTATGTATGTACACAATAAGCATGCCTGATGTTCAAAGAGGCTGGAAGAGTGTGTCAGATCATCTGGAACTTGAGTTATGCTGTGACCGCTGTGTGGGTGCTGGGAACTGAGCCTGGGTTCTCTATAAAGCAGCGGGTGCTCTCAACCACTGAACCACCTCTCCATAACCTCTATTTTGAAAATATTTTATTTATTATTTTTATTTTATGTATATGAGTGTATTGCCTGCATATATGTAAGTGCACCTATGTTGTGCAATGCCCACAGAGGTCAGAAGAGAGTGTCAGAGCCTCTAGGGAACTGGAATTGTGGGTGGGGTGGTTGTTAGCTGCCATGTGGGTGCTGGGAATCGAACCTGGGTCCTCTGCAAGAGCAGCCAGAGCTCTTAATGGTTGAACCATCTCTCCAGCTCCCATCACCTCTATTTTTTATTTAATCCTTCCTCCCATTTTGTGGCCCACTTCATAGAGCCTGCCTCCATCAACTCCCAAGAGCCCCATTTCCAACTGATGAAGCCTCAAATCTCTTTCCCAAGCCTGCTCTTCCCTCAAGGACATTTGTTGGCCTTTTTGTTATGAAAGGTCGTTGTGATCTGGTGCAGGACAGAAGATCAAGCAAGTACAGCATGTACACGCATGTGTCCGTGTGCATTCCGTGGCTATAGCTTCTCGGTTTCATACTAACTTAATTCTGGTGTCTAATTGTGATGAAAGACTTTTCTCAGAAATAGGGTAGAATTGAATACACTGAACTTCTCTGTGACTGGAATACGTATGACTTTCTATGATGAGGTTCAAAGGCAGAAAAATGAATAACAAATCGAAATAGTTGGCCAACTTCTTAAAAGTAAACTAGTAAGATTTAAAACCTTGGCAGAAGGTAGTAAGAAGAAACACTGATAAGAGGAGGCAAAACTCTGGTGGCGCTACGAAAGAACGAATAAAACAGAGAGACCAGAGGAGCTCAGACAAGATTACCTTTCTGCCACAAACCTATTAATATGGGTTTACCTCCTTTAATAAGCCCTCCCATGGAGACACAAGGCAAGAGGAGTCTCTCAACAGGGATTATAGACTTACTTTTTACCCCATTGTGTTCTGAAGACCTTCTTCTCTTGACAAGCAGGACTCAACTAAAAAATGAGTTTGAGTGAGTCAGTAAAAGAAATCAATGCATTTCTGAGGGTAGCAACTAGAAGGGGTTTTACAGAGAGGCTCATGTTTCAAGGAACAGACTTCAGTCTCTGCTTTCATTGGATTCCATTGTTAGAAGGTCATCAACTGGTGGAAGGGAAAATACATTCTTCCTATGCTAATATATATATA
>NW_008332089.1:728284-756110 GCF_000622305.1 Nannospalax galili
ATAAATAATTCTTTATCCTCGGTCCTTTCAGAGGGAAGAACTATGGTTTCTAACATTAATTCCATTTCTTTTTTGGTCAGTCCTATCATAGACATGAAACAATTACAGAATTGACCCATCCCTCTCAGTGTAGAAGGAAAGTCTGTTTGAAAGTGCTGAGGGTGTGTTGGCAGTTACCCCCCTGCGCATAGTCAAGGCTGAGAGCAGAGAGCTAACTCTGATCATAAGTCACTGGATTTCTCTTTCCTACCCCAATGTGACTGTTACTCATCTGAAACATATTCTCATTCATTTGCGTCCATTTCTTTTCCGTTCTAAGCCTTCCTTACTCTTTTAATTTTAGATTTTGGAATATGTAGATGAACACACTTCCAAATCTCAGATATACAAAGTGTCTCTTCTCTCCTCCTTGAGGCTGGCCCCTGTCAACAGAGATGACCAGGTTCACTGCTGTGTGGTGTGGTAAGCACGTTTAATGTGCGGAAATTAGAGGGATTGTTTCTGTCATTATTTCTCCTACCGTGCACCTTGGCTTTTCACTCGTCAGTATACCCCAACAGTCATCCCTTGTCCGATCTCAGCCAGCTCACAGCTGCAGAAACATACCACGGGCCATGAAATCAACCTCTTATGTGGAGATCTGGGGCGCTTCCAATAATTTAGTTATTGATATTGCTGCATCACATGTCCATGGGACTTTTAGTACTATTGGGAATACATCTTCGGAGTGTCCTTCTAAAACTGAAATTTCTGGATTGAAGAAGGAATCTACATTTGTGTTTGAAGTCATCCAATCACCAGACATAGGCGTTCGACCATTGTGAACTGTGAGGCATTGCCAACAAAGTAAAGTGCCAAGCTTCCACGTTTGGTCCAAACAGACTGGTAAGAAGTGGCACTTCCCGTCATGTGAGCCTAAATTGCTATTATGAGTGAAGGTCAAGCATGTTCTGCAGATAAACAAGACGTTTTTACAGCTCCTCTGTGAACTTTGTACACACGAATGACTCACATCTAATTTTATATAAGATGTTTGATCCTTTTTTCCTCCATTATATGGAATTTCTTTGTATATTGGGTATATAATCAGTCATCTATATTTTCTCCAGTGCCTTTTGACCTTATATTAGGTGTTTAAAACTGTACAGAACTGGATTTTTGCAATCTATACAAATGTAATCTTTTCAATGATTACATATAGTTTTTTAAATTAGATTAGAAATTTTGTCAGGATAGGAATGGATCTGATTTTTGTCTTTTTCCCAATACCTGTCCAATAATTCTAATATTTATTTAAATCACTTTTCCCCCAAGGAATGACATATGTGTGTATGTGTGTGTACATGTGTGTACATATCACCTTCATATGATTTTTTTTTTTTTAGTATTTTTGAGACAGGGTCTCCCTGTAGCCCCAGCTGTCCTGGAACTCACTATGTAGACCAGGCTGGCCTTGAACTTATAGAGATCCGCCTGCCTCTGCCTCTTGAGTGCTGGGATTAAAGGTATATACTGCCATGCCAGGCACCTTCATATGATATTTTATAGATTAGTTTATATTACAAGTATACTATTTTTAAATTTTAAGTTTTACTTATTATTATTGGTGGTGTGTGATGTGTGGGGGCATGCATACCAGGCACAGGTGTGGAGTCAGAGGACATGTCTGTGAAGGTGGTACTTACCTTACCTTTATGTGGGCTCTAGGGATGAAACTTGGGTTATCTGGCTTGCGCTACGGGGCAGGAGGCACCTGTGACCACTAAGCCATCTCATCAGCCGTATTCTAAGATTTTAACATATTCCTGGTTCCTTCTAGACCTTTCATCCCATTCCACTTGTCCTTACAGTCACCTGAGCTTTCCTTGCAGAAACTTTATTCTATTTTAATGCATTTTACCTCTTCCCTTTCCAGTTATTTCTTGTGAACTTTAATATCCAGCTGTCTAGTTCTGTGAAGTGTGTGTGTGTGTGTGTGTGTGTGTGCGCGCACACACGCGCCTATGTCTGTGCATATTTGCACTAAATTCAGAAATTCACCTGGGGAAAGTTACAATATTGATGCTGCAATGTCCCCATTTCTCAGGTCTTCCTGGGTTACGTTAATGGCTTCCTTGAGATAGATTTTAAGCAATTATTCTTTCAGTTTACTTTTGTGTCTCTATCTTTTAAGACTCCTGCTATTGGGCTTTTCACATTTGTTATATCTGATGATAGGCTATTTGTAAGTACAAAGGCTATTGATTTTCATATGTTAATTTTATGTCTTTGGAATTGATTAATATTTTCAATTAAATGAATTTTCTGATTAATTCTCTAGGGGGGTTCCTGGTATGTTATTATTTCAGATGACAAAATTGTATTTTTTCCAGTACCTTTCCCTTGAATTCTTTACTCTAATTCAGTAACATTGGTCAACACTTCCAGAACAACATTAAATAAAAATGAAGACCTTGGTAATCTTGGTTTCTAACATTAAAAGAAATGACTTTAGTGCCCCAACTAAGACTGATTCTGGTATTAAAATTAGGACCTTTATAAACTTTTGATGTGACCCAGGCTTGTCTCAAAATCATCATTCTCCTGCCTCAACCTCCTGAGTTCTGGGATGGCAGGTGAGCACCATCATGCTTGTCTTAATTTTTTTCTTAAAATGTATTTTACTGTGTTGAAGATTTACATTTACATTTCTATTTTTAGGAGGTTTCATAAAGAATAGAGCAGATTTTGTTGATAGCTTTTTTACACATCTTTAGAAATAAGCATATAATTTTCCCTTCAATCTAATTGTTGAATGAACTATATCAGTAAGGTTTTCTGGACGGATGCTAGTGCACGCCTGTAATCCCAGCACTTGGGAAGCAGAGGCAGGCAAGTTTCAGCAAGTTGGATGGTAGTCGGTCTACATAGTGAGACCCTATCTGAAGTTTTTAAAAAGTGTTGGTTTTCTGTTACTGAACAGCTGTTGAGCCAGGAGCGGCCACGGTCCATGACGTCAGACTTGCCCGCCGCTGCCTCACAGCGAGCTTAGGGTCTACGTTTGCTTGAGGCCTTTCCTTGCTATTTACCAATATTGTCCATTCTTAAAAAGAATTTAGAGATTTTCCCTGTGCTCTATGTCCTGAAATTTACATAGCATTTAAATGTGTGCAGGCATATCCTTCTGACACAGGATTCCATAGTGATCGTCATCTGACATTTGTTTCTCTTTCTTCTATGGAAACTGTTTAAACATCTATCTACTTAGGTCCATTCTGGTAAACTATATTAAACTAGGAAAAGACCCACTTCACCAGACTTTCTGCTTATTGGCACAGGAGTATGTTAGTACTCATCTAGAACCTTCCTTGGGCCTCTGTACAATCACTCCGTGCCCTTTCACTCTGTAAATCTTTGTGCTCACTGTCCATGTTTAGTTAGTGGGTTTTTCTACTAGAAACCATTTGCTTATTAATACAACCTAGGATCCTCTGTACTGTTTTTTGCTTTATTTCTCCTATTTTTCCTGAGTTTCATCAACTGTCCTTTATCTGTTTCCCACTTCTATTTTGTTGTTGTTGTGTTTAATTTGTTTAGGGGAGACTAGGCATCAAGGTCTTGCTATGTAGCTCAGGCTGGCCTCAAATTCATGATTCTCTTGTCTTGCCTCCATCCATCCCACCACTGGCTGGAATGACAGTGCACTCCACCACACACGACTTCTATTTTAAATTTTTAGACTTTTGTTCTTAGCTGTTCCCTTCAGCTGCTTCTTTGAATTAAAAGTCACTCGGAGTGTCCAGTGGTTTCTGCCTAGTTTCCTAGGTGCCAGCTCCTTGTCTCTGTCTTCTCTGGGGGTTTCCACGTGCATTATCAGTGTGTTCAATTCCAGCTCCTCACATACGTGGAACTTTCAGCTTCAAGGGTGCTTTTCTGTCCACCTGCTGTCTTCTAGCTGGTTCTCTTAGTGGATGGCCATGTGGAACAGGACATTTTGGGAAGCGCTCCACATTCCTCTCTCAGCCCACCCCTGCTCCCCTGGTCCTGCTCCCCCACTCTTCTCTCTATTCTCTCATCGCCTGCCTGTCCTGGGTGGGCACCACCTTCTCTTTATCGACATCACTCCCCCAGCTCTCAAAGGCCAATTCCTCCATAGACTTCACATTCCTGCCCCTTTTCTGAGGCCTGCACTCCGAACTGCAGTCAGCACATCCACATTCCACCGAGGCCGCTCTAGGAAGATGATGCTTGGTTCCTCCACGTCATCCCAACCTGACTCCAGTCGCCCAGGATGGCAGGTGGACTGCTGAAATTTGACTTATTCCTCTACCTCCTACCACGCTGGAGACTGAGTTCCTGCATCTTCCACCAGGCTGGATGTGTAGCTGATGGGCGCTTTCACTTGCTCCCGCCATCCTCCTCCACGTGTGGATGAGCCCAGTTCTCTGCTTTCACCCCATGGTCTTTTCTCTCAATAAGAATCTCGGCTCTTGAGGGACCCAAGGTGGGACTTTAGTAAGGGCAGGAATGGAACAGGCAATGCATAAACCGGAACAGCCAGATTACACAGGGGAAATGACAGCTCTGGGGGTTCCCATGATTAACTCAAACAACACAGTGACGTCACCCACCACACCATGAGTTCTTTAAAATGTCACCACTGTAACCAGTTACTAGAAAACATCCTTCTGGCCTTCCCTGGGGATGGCTCGCCGGACTTGGACTTGCAGGCTTTTTCAGGGTATATTCTAAGAAATCACAAGGCAGGAAGCTAACAATTGCTTCAAGTATTCCTTCAGCCAAGAGCCATCTTTAAAGAATGTATTGGCATATCTGGGACAGGAAGCTGTTAAACAATAAACACAGGCATTTTCCTACAGACATGAAAAAGAAAAGAAAGCTAACAACTTGGGACACTGAGCACGTCATCTGCCTCTGCTGCTGCTCTTTCTGCCAAATAGGAGACAACAGAAGCCCTGTTTAAAATGTGGAAATTTTCCTAATCTTTGTGGTTCAGGGATTCAGGGATCGTAGTGAAATCTTTCTCTTCTCTATCAGTGTAGGAGTCATATGCAACAACAAACTAACCCACCAGCTAATAGGAAAACTCTTATTTTCTTCCTATTCCCCCTCTTCCTAACCTACACCCTCCCCCAAGTCTTCCCAACCCACCCAGGTCCTCCTGCCTCGTCTCCGGTTCTCCACAGCAGCAATGACTGTCTCTTAGTTTAAAATAAAGACGGATAAACTATTACCCTAACCTCAGAGGCATGAGTAAAGCCCTTATTAGAATTCGGGACCTACAGCTGGAACACGGCAGCATGGGGTGGGAGATAAAGTTCAGTATTGTTAGCGTACAAGTGGCTCAGACTTCCTGGCAAGGGCAGGGTATTACTCAGCCATTTATGCAGGCCTTCAGAAACGCTCTACTGTTTCCCAACAGAAAGGCATTCAGGGAGAGAGTGAGGGCTCCCCAGGCCTGGAGAGTGGCTTTGGAGCCTTGAATGGACTCTGCCATCAGTGTCAATGGCCCCTGTGGGAAAGGTAGTGATGTCACCCTGAATGTATTCGGTATTGCCTTCTTTCCTGCTCTCCCTTCCTAAGCTGTAGCCTCCCTTCCCCCCACCCCCCTTCTCTGCAGCTCCTTTGAGGCCAGTGCTTTTCAACAAGTGGAGCTCAAATCCACTGAAGGCCCACAGCAATGTTACTGCCATGGGAACGCCAGCCTTCCACACTCTATTTTATTTATTTATTCGTTTATTTATTTATTTATTTATTTATTTATTTATTTATGGGTTTTTTTGCATAAAAAGTAGAAAAGTCTTGAAAGAGAAGACAAAGAGAAGGGAACCGAGCCAGTTTGGCCCTGTTTGATGCAGTGCTGGGTGGGAAAGAACAGTAGCAAATAAAGAATAAAAATGATGGAGCCAGCGAGGAAGAACAAGCCGAGGTCTTTGGGAAGCCATGTGTCACCCTTCACTTTCAAACTTCAAAACAGACTGCGTCTGGTCTTGGCAGCAACAGAGACTGATGAGTTATACTGGACGACAGAAGCTAACCAAGTTTCCACAAAGCGTGAGATCCTGCTTTCAAAAATGTGCCCAATCCCAGCATTTAGAAGATGCTTTTTTCCCCCAAACTCAGACCTACCTCCTCCTCAGAAAGAAAAGAAAGATTCCAAAGGAACTTTGACCTCTGTGAATGAGAGCGCAGAGAAAAGATGTCACGGTCCTAGGATGCTCAGACCCGGAGGCGCTACCGAAACTCGGCTGCGGAAACCAGTTCCAAGGGGGTGAGCTGCGTCAGTCATCCATGGCCATCAGAACTACAAAGAAACCTTCATTAGAACAGTGCTTTCTTCTCCTGGGGATGCAGCCTCACCTTAACCTCCTGAGAGCCTGCCATCATTTCTGATATGGGTCACGTGTGTTCCTCAAAAGGCAGCTAGGATGTCATTGAACCAAACCGCAGCAGCGCAGACCGCTTGCTGCTCCTACCCCAGCAGGGCTGGCAGGTGAGGCCATGCACTCGCTGCCCCACACTCTCCTCTCTGCTGCCCAGGGCACCTCTCTGGCTAGCACCTGCCACCTGACCTAACTCCCGGGTCCTTAGCCTACTTCCCAAACAGTTAACCTGCTGTGGAGAAAGCATCCCATCTTCCTCCGTAGGGCGGCAGAAACACACTAAACCCAGAATCTTTGAAAGACTCAGACACTAATTGCTGAGGACCAAGTGCCCCAGAGTACAGACAGCAGCTAGTGTGGAAGCACATCTAGAACAAAATTACTGCAAAGAGGGAGGGAAAGAGGAGGGAGAAGTCGGGCCCTGGGAGTTCCTGAGCCTGGAGGCAGGTCTGAGGGCTAAGAGCTATGGAGACGTAAAAACGTCCTGTGCTGGAACACAGTCTAACTCAGGCTTTCTCAGGTCACCCTTTGGCAGGAGTTGCGGGTCTCCATTCCTGGTCCTCTGATGGTGCTGATCCCACCTCTTCTCAGTCACTTCTAGATGTTGCAATAATTTAGTTCCCTTCCTTCCTTCCCTTTCTTCCTTTTTCAGTGTGTGTGTGTGTGTGTGTGTGTGTGTGTGTGTGTGTGTGTAAGTATATCCTGTGTGCAATGCCCATAGAGACCAGAAGAGGGTGTCAGAGTCCCTGAAACTGGAGTTATGGTATTAGCTGCCATGTAGATGCTGGGAACTGAACCTGGGTCCTCTGCACAAGGGCTCACTGATTTGACCAGACAAGCTCACCAGTGAACTCCAGATCTGCCTGTCTCTACGTCCCCAGTGCTGAGATGACAAGGACACACCACCATAGCCAGCTTTGTATGTGGGTGCTGAAGATCAGACTTAGGTCTCCAAGCCTGTGTGACACACACACACACACACACACACACACACACACACACAGCAGAAAAAAAACTCTGCTTCTCGGAAAATGCACACATATGCACATGTGCAGAAGCATCTACCCCCTTTGGATGTGCCCTTTTTCCCTGTCACTGCATGACTTATGTAAATTATTTTGTATGGCATTGAATAGTCTAATGTTTGATGTCATACAAACATAGGTTCAAAATCCCATGTTGCTATTTATACATAGTGCCACCTTGAACAGTCAAAAAAAAAAAATGCCTGATGGTCATTCACATTCTCAAAATTGGAGCTAGTCACAGCTGCATAATGGGGTTGTTGAGAATTAAAATTTGCATGTAAAGCACTTAATATGTTGCCCGGCACATAACTTGTAATAACAGACTTTATCAGCAGCAGCAGCAGCACCAGCTCTTTCTGTCTCTGGAGCTACTTTGATTTTCATTGCATTTATACATGCCTTTAGGCCATGACTATGTGATAGAGATTATAGCTGACTATTTGGTGAAAGAACTAAGGTCCAAGGTAATCCTGCTGATAACTGATGGGTGTTTGTGTGTGTGTGTGGTGTTTGTGTATGTGTATGTGTGTATGGTGTTTGTGTGTGTGTATGGTGTTTGTGTGTGTATGTGTGTGTACGTGTGTATGGTGTTTGTGTATGATGGTGTGTGTGGTGTGTGTATGTGTGTGTGTATGGTGTTTGTGTGTGTATGGTGTGTATATGTGTGTGTGTATGGTGTATGTGTGTATGGTGTGTGTGTGTATGGTGTGTGTGTATGGTGTTTGTGTGTATATGGTGTGTGTGTGTGTGTGTATGGTGTGTGTGTGGTGTGTGTATGTGTGTATGGTGTGTGTGCATGGTGTTTTTTTGTGTATGTGTGTGTATGGTGTGTGTGTGTATGGTGTGTGTATGTGTGTGTGTATGGTGTTTGTGTGTGTGTATGTGTGTGTATGGTTTGTGTGTGTGTGTGGTGTTTGTGTGTGTATGTGTATGTGTGTATGGTGTTTGTGTGTGTATATGTGTGTGTACGTGTGTATGGTGTTTGTGTATGTGTGTATGGTGTTTGTGTTTGTGTGGTTTGTGTGTGTATGGTGTTTGTGCGTGTGTATGGTGTTTATGTGTGTGTATGTGTGTGTGTATGGTTTGTGTGTGTATGGTGTTTGTGTTTGTGTGTGTGTGTATGGTGTGTGTGTATGGTTTGTGTGTGTATGGTGTTTGTATGTGTATGTGTGTATGGTGTTTATGTGTGTATGGTGTTGGTGTGTGTGTGTATGGTGTTTGTGTGTGTGTATATGTGTGTGTATGTGTGTGTGTATGGTTTGTGTGTGTATGGTGTTTGTGTGTGTGTATGGTGTTGGTGTGTGTATGGTGTTTGTGTGTATGTGTGTACGGTGTTTGTGTGTGTGTATGGTGTTTGTGTGTGTGTATGTGTGTGTATATGTGTATGGTGTTTGTGTGTGTGTATGGTGTGTGTGTATGGTGTATGTATGTGTGTGTATGGTTTGTGTGTGTGTGTGGTGTTTGTGTATGTGTATGTGTGTATGGTGTTTGTGTGTGTGTATGGTGTTTGTGTGTGTATGTGTGTGTACGTGTGTATGGTGTTTGTGTATGTGTGTATGGTGTTTGTGTTTGTGTGTGTGTGTATGGTGTGTGTGTATGGTGTGTATGTGTGTGTGTATGGTTTGTGTGTGTATGGTGTTTGTGTGTGTATGTGTGTATGGTGTTTATGTGTGTATGGTGTGGGTGTGTGTGTGGTGTTTGTGTGTGTGTATGTGTATATGGTGTTTGTGTGTGTGTGTATGGTGTTTGTGTGTGTGTATATGTGTGTGTATGTGTGTACGGTGTTTGTGTGTGTGTGTGTGTGTGTGTGTTATTCTATGTTTTCTACCTATTACCCCTTTTCTTCCCCTGACTCTCATGATTTCCTATGAGGGGGCAATGGCACTCCTCAACTTTAATCCATAAGAATGAGGTTTGGGGGGTTGGAGAGATGGCTCAATGGTTAAGAACACTGGTTGTTCTTGCAGAAGACCCAGGTTCAAATCCCAGCACCCACATGGCAGCTAACAACTGTCCGTAACTCCGGTCCCGGGGGATCCGACAGCCCCTTCTGACCTCCATGGGCATTGCATGACACAGGTGCACTTTACCTACATGCAGGCAATAATGTGTGTATGGTGTTTATGTGTGTATGGTGTTGGTGTGTGTATGGTGTTTGTGTGTGCGTATGTGTATATGGTGTTTGTGTGTGTGTGTATGGTGTTTGTGTGTGTGTATATGTGTGTGTATGTGTGTACATGCGTGCAGGTACCCATACAGCCGAAAGGGCGCATTGGGTCTCATAGAGCTGGAGTTACAGGAGGTTATAATCAGCCATATTTGGGTGTTGAGAACTAAAATAAGGTCCTCTGGAAGAGCAATAAGTGCTTTTAACTACTGAGCCATCTTTCTATCCCCTGATTCTTGTTTTTTGTTGTTGTTATTGATGATGATTTTTGTTGTTGTTTTGAAACAGGGTCTCCCTATAGCACCAGATGGCCTCGAATTCTCTATGCAGACCAGATTGACCTCATTCTCAGAGATCCTCCTGCCTCCTGAGTGCTGGGATTAAAGGTGTGTGGCCTCTGAGCACTGCACACAGGTGCACTTTACCTACATGCAGGCAATACACGCATACACAAAAAATAAAAATAATAAAATTTTTTTTAAAGTTTAAAAAAAAAGAATGAAGTTTGGTTGGATATTTAATGTCTAGGGCCATCCAGGTGATCTCAATGTGGTCAACAAGAGCTAAATCCCCTTAAATACATGCTTGCTTCCAGAAGAATTGCCATGTAGTCCAAACTGATCCAGTCAAGGGAATCTATAGACCTGCAGTGGACCTCTTGGGAAAAGACCCTGTTTGCTGGTGCTGTTGCAGTTGGCATGAAGCCCAGTTGATAATCAGGTGGTTGCTGAGACCTATCTTGTCCCTGTGCTCAGAGTGAGAAGGAGGCCACAAAGAGAGCCCAGCACAAAGGTCAGAAGAGTACAGAGTCCTGACAAGCCCAACCCAGACCCACTCACACTTTTCAGTACTAGGAGCCAATAAATTTCAACCCTTCCCTCATTTTTCTTGACATAAAACCCATTTGGGCCTTTCCTCTGTATTAATGGAACTAATTTTCCCACTCTCCCATGTGCAAATTCTTTGTTATTTTAACCCTCTGTCATACTTACCTTTTTACTCAATCTTTTCATATCGTCCTTCAGAAGACCTTAGACAACAGATCCTTTCTTACCATTCTCTATCACTAGCACCACACGGACCCTATTTCCTCAGTCAAACCCATCTGATTACTGTATCTAAACCGGGTGGGAATCAGTCCCTCACTCCTCTGGGACATTGATTTTTCTTGAATCTCCAGAACCTTCTTACTTTTACCCTCAGAATCTCCTCTCTTGGCAGTGGAGACTCCCAGTGACCTGGCCCCAGTCTCTCCAGTCTAATTCCTATTCAACTTGGTCACTCCAATGTTTCCTAGTCAGTGACTGCTCACACCTAGCCCCTGCTTCTCGGGATTCTCTAAACAACAAGCATGGGGGTTAGGACCGCAGGGTGGGCACGTCCTCCTGCCAACCTACATCACCTCAGAGACTCTCCAAAGAACGAGATCTGTTTGAGAGCAAGAGAGCATTGCAGTAGGAAGACACATGTCATAGGAGGTGGAAGTAGGGAGCATGCTCCCAGGTCACAGCAAGAGTGACATCATCTGAAATCGAACAGGCAGGTGCCAGGCAGAGGTGGTTTTGCACAAGGTTGGAACAGCCCTGGTGGAAGTGGCTATCCTGGGAGAGTCCGTTGGGATAGCTCATTCATGTCCTTCATTCCTGTGTAGCTTCTCGGGTTGACTGGAGTGATTATTTTTGGATTCTGGTGACGACTACTTTCCCAAGGAGGCATTCTTTGAATGAGTGACCTCTACTCAGGGATAACCCTGGATTACTGACTTGGCCAAGGACGGTTCATGACGGGTGGTCTGAAGCTCTCCCAAGCCTCTTCTTATCTTTGCTGAGACAGATGTTACTTGTAGGTACCCCCCAATTTCTTTTCCTTTTGGCCTCATTTTCCTCTACAGACATCCCCCAATAACTCCAAGCATGTTAGGATGCTCCAAAATTTGTGCAACAAAGGCAGAGCAAAAATTTCTTAATGGACATGTGTCCCCAGGAGGAAGAATGCAAGAATCAGGGTCAAATGGGAAGGCAGGAGTGAGCTCACCGTAGACCCGTGGACTTCCCATCATCCCTGCAACTCTATCCACAGGAGGGAAGCCCCAGTCCCCTTTGTCAGGAAGCACTGATAAGACCCCATTGATAAGCTGTGATGCCATCTGAACACTGCAAAGTAGCTCTGCCCAGGGTCCAGCAGGGGAAAGTGGAGTTGCCATTGTGGTGAGGGAGTTGATCTTGCTTTCCCACAAGTAGGACAGAGTGTACACAGGAACCAAATCATCCCTGTGCTGTCTTGCTGTTGTCTTGTCCAGATGGACTTGTGAACAGAAACAGCAGCTACCCTCAGCTGAGGTGTGATTGCCAAGGGCTGGGACAGAGGCGCTCAGCCCGCCACCAGGTGCGTCTCATTATTGGTAGAACTGTGTCGCCTTAAAACATGTTCATGGGGCTGGTAGGTGGCTCATTGAGTAGAAGTGCTTCCTGTGCAACCATGAAGACCGGAGTTCAAATCTCCAGCACAAACATAAAAAGAGCTGTACATGCCTATAACCCCTCATTGGGGGCAGACACAGGCAGGTCCTAAGAGCTCCCTGGACAGCCAGCTTAGCTAGAACAGTGAGCTTCCAATTCAGTGAGAGACCTTCTCTCAAGGTACTAAGACAGAATGATGGAGGGAGACACTCAACATCCTCCTCTGGCATCTGTATGTGTACACACAGGCACGTGCGTGTGCACACTCACACACACACACACACACACACACACGCACACGCACACAATATGTCAACACCTAAATGCCCTTACACCTATTTGCTGGGGATGTGACAGTATTTGAAAGAAGATCTTTACAGATGTCAACAAGTTAAGCTAATGTTACTAGGGTGAGTCTTAACCCAATATGGCTGATGTCCTGATAAAAACAAGAGATCTAGAGTCAGACATATGTGAAGACAGAGCAGACACTGGGGTGTCCTATTTGGGGAGCAGCTGAGGACTCGGGAAACTGCAGAGGCAGGGCATCCTCTATTGTGGGGACACGGCTCTGGCTATGGTGGATTTCTGACTTGTGGTGTCCATGGCTGTGAGGGAGTTACAGCAGAGTTTTGGGCACCAAGCCTGCAGAGGGGACTGCTCAGGGTGAGGGCAGCAAGGACAGATGCCTTCTCAAGGCCGCTGCTGAGCAGTAGCTCTCATGCGACCCACTTACTTCAGAAAGAGTCTCACCAGCACCGGAGGTGCAGATGGTGCGCTGCTCAGTGCAGTCACGTGCAGACCACGTGTCCACGGGGCTGTGCCCAGTGATGGTATGTGACAGGGTCCACCGGCCCGGCCACTTCGGACATCTCCAACTCTTCATCTTTGCTCAAGGACTCACCAGAGGCTGAGCTGAGACGCAACTGTCTGCGCGGACAGCTGTGAGCCCCTTCTGGCTCTGAAGTGTCCTGGCCTCACCTTGTCTCCCTCTTTTGTCCTCAGTGGACGTGTGTGGGGCCCACCTTGGCCTCTGCCTCATGTCGAGTCTGGTCCGGCATAAGCAAAAGTTGCTCTTCACAGACTCAGTGAAACCCTCCAAGGCCGGGTCTGTCTCCATCTGCGAATGCTGCAGAGGGAGATCTCCTCGCTTTCTCTACATTTACTCACTCAAGAATGCTCAAAAACAGCAAACACCCCCAGGGCTGAGCATTAAGAAATGAACATCTACCCTAATGAGCACCTCCTGCCTCCCGAGTTCTCTTGATTAGCTCCATCTATTAGCCAGCAGCCACAACAACGCAACGGGTAACTGCCAACTGGGGCCTAAATCTTACAGTCCTCAGAACTGTTCATGGCCCTCTAAGAGCCCTGTTATTCTAGCATGGTGAGTACTAGAAAGTGGAACAAAAATTAAAAATCAGAAAGGTGAGGGAAACTAGCACCGTGCCTACACACGTTCAAGAAACTGCGTGTGGAACAGCGGGTGCCACACCTCCCGAGGGAGACTGCCTTGCTTGACTCACAAGGGCAGGCCCAGAGCCAGCCTCCTAGATGGTTTTAGTCAGAAAGGATGGTGTCCTCCACCTGATGGAGATGAGGAAAGCAGACCTCCCTCCCCGTCTCTGCTCGTCCCACATGGGAAAGGCCCTGGGAGCCCTTGAGGGCCTGGCTGTTTTCTGCTCTTCCTTGGAAACCATGATGTTACTAACACCACTCAGTCAGGAGAATCCCTCTGGGGCTGGAGGAAGGCTGCAAGCAATAAAACAAATGCTAATGCAGTGAAGGCTGATTACTGACATCATTACCACTGTTACGAATATCCATTGAGAAAGCACTTTATAGTAGACGCTGGTCCCTGTGACCCCCGGGGAAGTGTGTGGGCTGCAAGTCTGGCCCCCACAGGATGAGCAGATTCAGATGGCAGGACATGGGAGCCCAAAGGGTATGATCAGAATTGCACCTAGGACACTATCTCAGACTCTGGTCCAGGAGCCTTAGCCTTCCATTTGTCACCGTGTGGGAACAGCCTCCTTCCGTCCTCCCCTGACACCCTCTCTCTTCATGTCTAAGTCTCCACTCCATTCAAGGGGTAGTTCAGAAGACACCATTCCATGAAGCCCAACTCTAAACTGAACATGGTTTTGTCTACTACCAAACATCCAAATCACTAAGCATTACTGAGTATACTTAAAATTCTGTTTCACAAGTGAATGGTCACATACATACCGTGTCATAGCTACTGCCTGATAAAGTCCACCACCTCCCACACCACCGACACACCACTCTGCAGTGTAAGTTCCATGTGCACACACCCTGTTAACCTGTATTTCTGGGGCTCATGGTCCACAGCAGCTTATGTCTTATTATGGGCTACAATAGGCTTTTGATTATGTAATTAAATAAATAAAAGGTAAATAAATAAACTTTTGTTCATTTGTATCTAATCCAGCTTTGAAATTGTGAGATTAAACAAGGGAGTGTTTCCCTTATTCTATATCCAACAAACCAAGAATTTTGAGTCACTAAACTACTTCACAGAAATTGTAGAATTAAACCAAAACGTTTAATTTGGAATTTACCAATTCATTCTGTGAATTCTGAACGGTGAGTTTAGTTAGTCATGTGAAATGCCCAGGTAAGTCTGGTGAGAGATGTCTTTACAAAAGAAAAAATTAACGTACTAGCAAAGCCTTCCAACTAAGAGGCCTTTTCTTTTTGTAACAAACAGTCTTGTTTTCATGAGATAGGTTTATACTATAAATCATAAACTTCTAGCTCTAATGGTTCTTAGCATGGCCTGATCATAAAAGTTCTCAAAAAAGATGCTGTGAAAAATTCAGATTTAAAAAAACCAAAAAACGCAATATTTAAATATAATTCGATGCTATAACCAAGGGAGATGTGCTGCTGACGTCAAGCCTGGTTCAACTTCAAAAATTATGTAGTACATTCAGGTTACCTCACTAATGATAGAAAATAGAAAACTCATAGGATTGTATGGAGACACGATCTAACACCCACCCAATCATGGTTTACAAGCAAGAACAGACAACCAAATAGGAGCTCAAAGACTCAGGATAGAGCGAAGTTTCCTTAATTGGATGACGGACATTTACAGAACCCTATAGCTCATGTTACCTTAATGAGACACAGTTGAACACTGTCCTTCATGACCATGACCAAGGTGTGGAGTCTATGCTAACCACCTTTGTGCAACAGAGGGGTGCATGGTCTAACCAGTATAACGAGAGAGAGAGAGAGAGAGAGAGAGAGAGAGAGAGAGAAACAAGATGAAAGGAAGAAATTATACTATCCCCCTCTGAGATGATGTCCTCTGAGGTATAAAACCCAAAGAAATCTGCCAATCATTGGAAATTAGAACTTGCTACAATAGATTGATCAAGGACTTAAGTTGAAAGTTAAGCCCACAAAATTCAATTACATTTCTTTACACTAAAAACAAACTTGTAGAAAGCAAAATTTCTACAAGTCATATTATCTACTTATATATTACTGACTTTGGTTTTCTGCATCTGTATTTTGATCTCATATATTTGAAATATAGTACCATTTTCTACAGAGAAAAATTAATTTTATCTACAAATATTTTATATATATGCATATATAATATAAAGATTATGGGAAAGAGAGAAGGCATAAATAAGAAGACTCTCCATCCATGATTTGGAAGACCATGCAGTAAAGTTATCAACTCTTTTCAAGTTGACCTAAACATTTAATGCATGTTTTATCACTATCCCATCAAAGTTTCTGTGGACACATACAAACCAATGGCCAATTCTATAAATAAAAGGAAGGGGGAAGAATCAGTTTGGTTAAGTTCAGGACCTGTTGAATAGCTCCTGTAATCAAGACAGTCTGGCATGCAGGGGTAGACACAGTTGGCCGTGAGCAGGGAAGAGAACCCAGAGCACAGCCTCGCAGGTGTGGCCAGCTGGCTTTTGACAAGAACAGAGAGCAGTCCGATGGAGGCAGGACTGTACTTTCAGCCATGGACACTGTAACATTAGATATCTGAAAGAAAAGGTTAGTAAATAAGTGAAAGAATAAATTTTGACTTAAACTTCATATGTGCACAAAATTTAACTCAAAATGAATCTTGGGCTTTAAATGTAAAATCAAACATTATAAAACTTTCAGGAAAAAGTAAGATAGAATTTGTAGCACTTGTGTCTAGAAGAATGTGAGCCTTGAAGGCAAATGTCTAAGTCCTCAGAGGAGATTCTACTAAAACAGACCTGATTAAAATTCAAAATGTGTTCGGTGAAATCTTTATTAAGAATACAAGACATGTTACAGACTGGTTAAAAAAATTCCCTAATTGCATTTTTTACTAATAATTACTCTCTGGAACATAAAGAGTTCCCAAACCTCAGCAGTGATAAATAAACAAACAAACAAATAAAAAATAATCCAGTTAAGCCATGGGAAAAAAGACATTACACAGAAGAAGAAATATAGACAGTAAACAGGCAGATGAAAAAATGTTGAATATCATCAGCCATTAGGATAAAGCAAATTAAAACCAAAATAAAATTTTATCGTATACCCATCAGAATGACTAAAAATAAAAGTAGTAAAAAACACTGACTCCTGGCAAGGAGCCTGAAAATCTCCGTCACTCACATAGTGCTGACAGGAATGTGAGATGCCACAGCCCACACCACAAAGAAAACTGGCAGGTCCTTAAAAAGTGAATATGCCAAGGGCATGTGGCCTAATGACCGAATTTGATGGTCATCTCAGAGACGTGGAGACCTGTGGTCACAAGACAATCTCTACACCAGTGATTTTTATAACAATCCTTGACCACCAGGTGAGGGGTCCAACCGTTGCTTATCCAGACAGTGGAATATTGGTTGAACATGAAAATCACTGACTTGTTCATTCAGTGAGGGAGGAGGGAGACGGCTGTGTGAAAGCTGCAGCAAGTGTGTGCAGGTCAGAGGACAACTTGAAAGAGTTGGTTCTCTCCTTCTACCACATGGGTCCCAGGGACTGAACTCAGGTCCTCAGGCTCGCTGTAAGGGAACTTCACTTGCTGAATCATCTCTCCAGCCCTCCTAGAACATTCTCAAACTGACAAAGTTGCAAAGATAGAAAATAGCTAATGATTGGCAGGAGGTGGAGAAGAGAGAGTTGGATGCGGCTGAGGAATGTTGGCATGAGAGCCCCATGGCAGCCCTGTGTCCTGTGTCTCCCTGGCATATACATCACACAGCCATACTGTATGCACATGTGTGTTTACTGGTTCCATCTCTTGTATTTGGACTTAGTAGGCTGGGGGGTTTTGTATCATTTGTATATTTAAAAATCACATTAGGAGATTCTGAGATCAGGCCAGTTCCAGGCCTGGAGGCCATAGGATCTCTGGGTGCTTCAGATCAGAATTTCTGGCAGGATTTCTGAGGTATATCCAAGTCACTGTATGTCTGAATGGGACGTTGGATCAATGGATAATGACATAAGAACTCTTGCCAGGGTCATTTCTGCCATAAATAAGGAGGTCAACGTCAATGCAGTAAGAAGAAATGTTGGTGTTGTGTCTCACAGCTCAGTCCCAGGAGAGGAGGACACTCGTGATTTTATTTAAGAGGCTTTTTTCATCTCAGACCTTACTGACAACACTATTTTATATGTAAATTGTAATGGCAGATCACGGTTTATGATAAGGTGTTCCAAGATATTTTCTGGTGTTTCCTTCCTGAATGACACTAACTATCACTCCAAGGATGCTGGCCCTGGACATTACAATCAATGCTGTCTGTGGGTCTGAGACAGCATTGGGAACGGCATGTTTTACTCACTCCTAAACTCCTTGATACAAATGAACTGTTCTACTATTTACAACATTTTCACTGTCTCCCACCAGGACTAGAATTCCTTATGCACTAGGATAAACCCATCAGAAGGGCAGGAAGTTAATGAGGCAGTTCCTGGGCAGGGTACCCACCAGAGCAAAGGAGATTTTCCCAGGCAGGCAGCACAGCCAGGACTCCACCCCAGCCTGAGCTACTTAGAGGCATACTGCTGTTCTGATAGTGTGTTTAGTACGTTTGCTCTCCTCCAGATCCCAAGCCCCTTGAAGGCAGGGACTGGTGATGCCTCTCTTCCTGTGCCAGGCCCACAGGTGGCTGTTCAACACTGCCTTCAGGTGAGTGAGCCCAGGAGAGGCTGTAGGAAAGTAATGTCTGGTACAAAGGCAGAGGGTGACTCTGGAAGGGAAGAGCATGAGGGGTCATCCCTTATCCATGTGGCAGGTGGAAGCAAGTCTGCTGTATGACCCCATAGACTGTTTGAGACCAGGAACACCCTTCTAGACCCTTTCTCAGAAAAATATGCATTCTTTGTAAAATGATCAATAATGTTCCATGCCTTATAAATAAGCTTAAAATGTTACACTCACTCTGTGTAAGTCCTCAGGGAAGGAAGGGTAGGGCCTTGTGAGCACCTTCCCATTCCATAACACATTGTAGAGGCGCCCAGTCTTAGGCTTTCTTGTGAAGGGAATCATAGCTGTTATAAGCTCAAGCGTGCAACGGGCAGGGCTGGAGAGAAGGCCGGTGGTTAAGAGCACTTGCTGCTCTTATAGAGAACCAAGATCCAGTTTGTTCTCAGCACCCACATAGGGCAGCTTCAGAACCACCTATAACTCCAGCACTAGGGGATCTGATGCTCTGATGCTCTCTGGACTCCTCTGGCACCTGTACACGCCTGTACACATGGAACACACGAACTCACACAAATAAATAAATAAACCTTAATATATATGAGTACAAGGGCTGAAAGCCAACACTCGACACCTCTCTCCAACTAACTCTGGCTCTTAGGTTCTTTTAGCCCTTTTTAAAAATTTGTTTATTTATTTATTTATTTGCATATATGTGTATTGCGTGCATGTATGTAGGTGGACCCGAGTGGTGCAATGCCCACAAGGTCAGAAGAAAGTGTCATATTCCCTTAGTCACAAGGGAAAGGGTGAGCAATAGAACCCAGGTCCTCTAGGAGCAGCCTGCAGCCCATGTTCTTAACCCCTAAGCCACCTCTCCAGCTCCTTTTAGCCCTCTCTTATGAGATGCTCCCTAGGCCTTGGGGGTGTGGAGTAATATAAACATCTAACTCATGACTGGTCGTCATTTTTCCTCATCATACAGGCTCAGGAGAGGTACTCTGTTCAGTAATGTAACCCCTGTAAGGGGCCCACGCTCCTGTAAGCCTCCCTAATGTAAGGTGCCCATGCTCCTGTAAGCCTCCCTAATGTAAGGTGCCCATGCTCCTGTAAGCCTCCCTAATGTAAGGTGCCCATGCTCCTGTAAGCAACCATAATGAAACTTCCTGAGGCATGAAGGAAAAGATAGGAAAGCGGTACAGGGATCACATGGGAGGAGGAAGGGGGTCAGAGAGCATAGCAGGGAGCAAAGAAAGTAGCGGGTGAATATGGCCAACATACGTTATATACTTAAGTGAAATGTTATAATGAGACGCATTATCCATAATTGACACACGCTAATCGAACAATTATACTCACATGCTTAGATATTGTTCATTATTTCATTTTTTCAGATGCTGGTAAAGCAAACTTAACCAAGCCTGTACCTGAATTTGCTCTAAGAGTCAGTCTGCGATCAAATGAATAATTTTAAGAGGTAAATGGCAGCAGATCTGACAATTCACAGCTGTATCTAAGTCTGACACAGAATCCCACACCATTTGTGTCTTTTAAAGGACGTACCTACAGTTTCAAAAAGGAAATTAAATTCCATTGCTCTCCAGGAAGTATACTTCTGATTGGAGAACGCGGGATGGCGGGATCTTAGGAAATCGGCTCTCCACTGTGTGTTCTAGTTTCCGCTCTGCCACAGCATTTCTTTTAAATTAATAAATTCTTTAATTTACTTGCCTCAAAAACAATTTTTTAAAATATTCTATTATTTTTATTTTTTATGTTTATGCATGTATTGCCTGCATGTAGGTAAGTGCACTCACGTCCTGCAATGCCTGCAGAGGACAGAAGAGGCTGTCGGATCCCCTGGGACGGACTGGACGGTTGTTAGCTGCCATGTGGGTGCTGGGATTTGAACCCGGGTCTTCTGCAAGAACTTTCAGCGTTCTTAACCACCGAGCCATCTCTCCAGTCCCTCAAAAATAATTTTTTTCAGAAAGTAAAAAACTGATTTTTAGTATGTTGGCATCCAACATCTTTTTTAAAGTGAACAAAAATTCCCGAAGAAAGGTCTTAAAGAACACTCGTTTCTCTGCATGTAAATACCTGTTTAGACATATTTCTCTAAGTCTCTCACTCTGGCTTTCTTCCAGTGTCAGGGGTGGAGGTCTGTCTCTGTGCACTACCCCAGGTAAGCCCCACCCCCTCCTGTCAGCTGATCAGTGGTGAGCGCTCTTTCCTTTGATGCTACTTATTTCTACAAAATTAAGCTAATTCTTTTTAAAGATATCGAGTGGCTGCTAATAAGGACAGTGATTAAAACAAGCGATTCGCTGGCTCTGTCTTCCTGGTTCCACGGAAGAACCCAAGTGTTCCAAACAAATCTCTGATCCTCGAGCCCTATGGAAAAAGCCCCCCGCAGTCAATGAAGGGTTACTGACCCAGAACAAATAAGCTAATCAGCTTCAGTAATTATATTTGGGTCATTTTTTGCAAAACCTTGAAATGCAAAGCTCTGCTCCCATTAGTGCCTGGATAGCCGGGCTAGCCCCTGGGCCTTCCCAGCACACAGTCCTGCGTGGATGTGCTCAGAATGCTTCTACTCCAAGAACAAAAGTCTCATCTGTCTCTTTTAACTGGCTGCTCATCCTGTTTCCTCTCCCGGGGCTGTCCCCCAACAAAGCCCCCCAGCTTGCCTCATCAGATAAGTGACAGGGAGCGTCCCTTTGAGTGCACAGCAAGGAAAGAGTCCCTGTTGTGGCCTCCTTGTGTTAAGTCCAAGCACTCAGAAAGTGAGTGCTGGAGAAGCCGCAGAGCTGCACCGGCCCCGTGCAGTTAGGCAGGTGTGCAGTAGGGGACGACGAATCCTGGCCCACGTGGCACGAGGACTTCATTTCTTCGGTTCCTAATGAGTTGAGGCTTGTAGGCTTGCTTCATACAGACCCCAGTCACCAGACTGCTGGGAAGCCCAGAAAGCCAGGGTTAAGATAAAGAAACTTTCACAAAAGCGTGAGAGAGAGGAGTTAGCAGGAAGCAGGAGAGGAATCTCCTTACCAGTCTTCTGGGTGTGAAAACAGAACCACTGAGGACACTGTGTTCCCTGGAGCCCCTGCTTGGCTGAGGGACAAAGGCAACCGGCAGAGCGGGAACCGCCAGGGCCATGGCGGCGTTTGCCACTTACAGGCCGTTTCCTTCCAAAGGAAGATGAGGAAACTTGTCCTAGTTTGTTCTTCACTGCTGTGACAAAACACTCTGACCACTACCAATTTGGGAAGGAAAGGGTTTATTCAGCTCACATCTGCCGGGTCACAGTTCCTCAGGGAGCCCAAGGTAGGAACTCAGGGCAGGAACCTGGAGGCAGGAGCTGGAGCACAGGCCATGGAGGAACGCTGCTTACTGGCTTGCTCCCCTGGCCCCTGCTCAGCCTGCTTTCTTATGAAACACAGACCCACCTGTCCAGGGGTGGCACCACCCACAGTGGGCTGGGTCCTCCCACATCACTCATCAAGAAGATGCCCCTCAGACATGGCCACAGGCCAGCCCAATGGAGGCAATTCCCCAATTGAGGCTCCCTCAACCCAGGTGTGTCAAGTTGACACTACAGCTGTCCAGCACAAAACTAAAGGGTGGATGATGGCAGCATAGCTCACATTTATTTAAAATCCATTTCTATTAACATAGCTTCTCTCTCAGAACTTTGCTCCTGGAAATATTTCCTATATTCCTTCACAGATAAATTTGGAAATAAATCCTGATAATAAAAACCAAGGATGTGTGTGTGTGTGTGTGTGTGTGTGTGGTACATGTGTGGTATGTATGTGTGTTGTATGTGTATGTGCAGGGGAGTGGGCAGGTGCTGCACGTGTGTGCACCTGTGGAGACCTGAGCTCGTAGTCAGGCACCTTCCTCAGAGGTTCTGAGCTTTCTTTTCTGAGCCTAGGACCCCTGTTGTCTCAGAGCTCACTGATTGGCCAGGCCAGCAAGCCATCAAGCCCCAGGAACCTCCTGTCTCTACCACCAAGCATTGGGATAGCCCGTGCACACTGCCATAACTGACATTTTCTGGGGGTACTGGGGATTAGAACTCAGGTCCGCATGCTTACATGGCAAGCATTTTCCTACTGAGCCACCTCAGCCCCTCAAGGGGGGGATGTTTTGATAAGGAGCATCAATGTGTAGCCTGCCTATTCATTTAAAAAGTGCCACCATGATGGAGGTTGGACAGCACACTGATGGGCTCAGAACTGACATCACCACTGGTAATTATGAAGGACACATGGACATCTGAGCCTCCAGATATATGCCCAGGATGGACACAGTGTCACCTTTGTAGCATTTTAGGTGAGAATATGCATCTTGAATCCAACCACCATGAAGAGTTTCTGCTAACAAGAGGAGGAGACAGAGTTCTCCAGAGATGCTGAGGCAGCCAAGCAAGGCTGAAGACGTGTTCAGGTGGAAGCACAGTGGCCACCTGTGGCAACGGAAGGCAGCACCTGGCCCTGGGCTGCTTCCTGCCCGCTGGGGGGAACTGACCACAGGAGGACATGAGTGACCTAACGCAAAGTTGTGATTCGGATGACAGGCTAAATGGTGCCTACCAGTGCCTCACTGAAGAGACCCTACATTGTAGTTATGAAAGAGTTTCCTCTTATTGTTATCTTGTTTGTTAAAACATTTGTTTATATTTAATTACATGTAGATGTATGTGCACACACATACCATAGACACAATTGAAGGTTAGGGGACAACTTGCAAGAAATGGTTCTCTCCTTCCACTTCACATGAGTCCTGGGGAATCAAACTCAAGTTTTCGGGTTTGGCAGCAAGTGCTCTTATACCCTCTGAGCCATCTCGTCAGCCTCTGTCGTCCTATTGTTAATTGATGCAAATACTGGAACATGTGAGGATAAAATTGTACTACACAGAAAATCAATCAACTTTTTCTGCTTTTGTAGATACACGCACACACACACACACGTGCGTGCACACAAGCATACACCATCCAACATGTGGTATGGATGAAAGTGAAGTGGGAAATATGAGAGTTTACAACACAGAAGCAAAGTGGAGACATTTTACATTTATCTCTCTAGAGTCCCAGAAGGAGAAAAGAAAGAAAAACTGATATTGAAAGACGGGTATAATGATCCTTATTCTCTCAGAATTATTGAAATGTAGCGAGAGCCAGACACATAAAATCATACTTAGGGCTGGGAAGATGGTAAAGTGCTTGCCAAGCAAGTCATAGGACATGAGTTTAATGCCCAGCATACACCTGAAAACGTGTGGTGGCACGCACTGTCTAAAAAGCAAGGCAGATAGTGACTTCTAATTACACTGGTTAGTTCCTTCAACTTGATACAAACTGGAGTCATCAAAGAAGAAGGAACCTCAATTAAAGAACCTTTTCTCCATCAGACTGGTCTGTGGCCATGTGTGTGAAGGAATGACAGCCAGGGTAGTCCTCTGGTCACTACACACATCAATGCACACTTGGAATACACATGCACCTACTCCCCTAGTTTGCTCTTCTGTTGTTGAGATAAAACACTGACAAAAAAAAAAAAAAAAAACAATTTGGGGAAAAAAAGGTTTTTTTTATTTTAAAATTTGGGGAAGAAAAGGTTTATTTTATCTTACAGTTCCTGGGCCATAATCCCATAATCCATCACTGGGGGAGGTCAGGACAAAAACTAGAGGCAGGAACCGGAGGCAGGAACTGAGGCAGAGACCATGGAGGAATGCTGCTCATAGACTTGGTCCTCCTGGCTTGCTTAGTTATTTTCTTGTATAGCCCAGGTCAGCCTTCCCAGGGATGGCACTGCCCACAATGCACTGGGCCTGCTACATAAATTAATGATCAAGAAAATGACCCTCAAACATGGCCACAGATTAATCTGATGAAGACAATTCTTAAATTGAGGTGCCTTCTTTGATGGCTCCAGTTTGCATCAAGTTGAAAAAGCTAACCAGCATAATTAGCCACTTTTCAACTTTACATAAATATTGTTATTAAACAATAACATTTCCTTACTTTATCCCCCAAATCTCCTTCCAATATCACAATATAAAATATAGTGAAAATTTGAAAGTCCCACAGTCTTTAAAATTTCAGACACATTAAAATTTCAGTCACTTTAAAATATTCAGTCTCTAACTGTGGACATCAGTAAAATTTTTAAAAAGTTAGATAGTTTCTTACTTCAAACAAAAAGAACGGAATACACTTAAGGTAAATCAAAGTATCTCAATGTCCAATGTCTGGAACTCATTCACAATCGTCTGTGTTTCAGAAGACTTGGTAGCTCTGCTTCTCTGGCTCTGCCATCCTTGGTACATACAGCTTGTCGAGTAAGCTCAGGTCAGCTCCACCCTATGCCTACTTCTGCCCTTGGTGGTCACTCCATGGTCCTGGCATCTCCAGTGTGCTGGGGTCTCACTATAACTGAGGCTACACCTTCATCAGCGGCCTCTCCTGGCCTCTCATAGTGCCAAGCCTCAGATTCTTTCCATGACCCCTTCAATCCTGCAACTTTCATGCTGCTAAAACCAGTGCCACTTGAGACTTTACACATTATTTGTCACATTCTGCTGCCAGTCTGTGGTGCAGCCTTGGCTCCCTACTGACTACAGCTTCTGTGTGCTGACCTTGAGGAAATACTTCCCAGATTTGGCCTCAACAATGCTGTTCTCTTGTTAACCACAGCTGATTCTTCATACCTAGCTGACCAGCATCAATTATTCTAGTAAAGCAAGAATGTTTCATTTCTACAGATTCTTAATCCAAAATATCATAAGAACAGCCCTAATAGTGTCTTTTCTTCCCTCTGAAATTTCACAAGCCAAATATCTACCATCTACATTGTTCTCGGCATACTCTTCCAAGTTCCCACTACAGTTCATTAAGCTGTGAGCACTCAATGAATTTTTCCAGCACAAAGTTCTAAACACTTCCCACAATCCTCCTCAAAACAACATAGGCAGGTCACAGTGACTCCTTAAATTCCTGGTACTACCTTCTGTCCTCCTTCACTTCATGTTGCTGTGATAAAATGTGATGACTAAAACTAACCTGAGGTGGAAGGGTTTATTTCATCTTAAAATTCAAAGGTCATAATCTACCACTGAAGGGTCAGGAACTAGAGACAGGAATCTGGAGACAAGAACTGAAGCATAGAGCATGGAGGATCACTGCTCACTGGCTTGCTTCCTTGGTTTCAGACCCACATGCCCAGGGATGGCACTGCCCCCCATGGGTATGATCCACTTACATCAATTAGTAACCAAGAAATGTCCCACAGACATGTCCAGAGCCAGTCTAATGGAAGAAATTTCTCAATTAAGGTTTCCTCTTCCTAAGCAACTCTAGTCTATCTCAAGTTGACAAGAACTGACCAGCATACCTACATACCCACAAACATGCACACATACAGACACAGAAAAGAAACAGATTGTTGTGAAATGGCTGAGCAGCAAGGAGCCCAGGAGGGAAATGGATAACCACGCACTAATAACAGTCAACCAGTGGTTTTCCCCAGTGAAACAGAAGCCAGAAAGCAGTGAATACCTTCAAAGCACCAACAGGAGAGGACTGCCAACAACCACTTACACGTCTTTTAAGAAATGAAAATGAAGTCAAGATGCATTCTGACAGGACTAAACTGAGTTTGTCGGCACAGGAAGGTCTCCCTGCAGGAACTTCTCTAGGATGCTTATTAACAGATGAGACAGGAGGACATGACGACCAACGAGGCACGAGTACAGCTCTCACAGCTGTTCTGAGTGTTACACAGAAAGAGCTGAGCAAGCCCTGACCTCCAGACCACCCTGCATACAAGATACTGTGAGGACAAAAAGGAACAAGAAACTACTCAGTCCTGATAAAAGCCTCCTGGAGACAGCACAGTTAATGCCCAAGGGTCATCTCACAAGTAGTGTTCCCCTAAGCTAAACACCTGGCATTCAGTTTCAAGTCTGAACACTGTCCCAACCCCACACTGGCCAATCGACAAGTTCATCCTTCAAGTTGCTCAGTACCTCTCAACTCCAGCACATCTGACTTACTGATGGGAAATCTCCAGCTTTGACTTGGGAAAAATATCAAGCTATGAACTGTTGATTGCCACAATGGTCACTACCCTATTCGGTTTGGATATCTCTTCGTTGGGGTGAAGGAAATATCTAGACAGCCTCACTGTTTTGGTTTTTTTTGTTTTGTTTTTTTGCCTAACGTCTCTACCCCCACATGAACACCTAGTTTAAAATTCTAAGATCTTCAGAGAACCGATCTACCTTCCTATGAGCCTTATCACCTTCTATAACACTATGTGATTTTATTACATATTAGAATAAAAATAACCAATTATTTCCTTCCTTCACCCCTGTATTTGTTAAACACAGGACAAATTAAAAGTTATAAGCATTTTCTTTTGCATATGGATCAAAATAAGTAAATAAAAATAAATAATTAGATATAAAATGGACAGGAAATAAGTGAAATTGCCATTATTTTTAGAAAAAAATGATCATATATTAAGAAATCTTAAGGACTCTAAAGACACTTTATTATAATTAATAAGGTTTGGAAAATTCTCTGAATACCAGTCAATATTCAAAGGTGCAATAAAAACAACTTAGAGGCCAGGCCGATAGGGTGGGTACATGGGTAAAGGTGCTTGTGACTAGGTCTGATCACCTGATTTGATACCCAGGACCCACATGGTGGAAAGAGAAAACTGACTCCTGACCTCCACAGTTGCACCAAGGCACACTGAGGCCCATACACACACACACACACACACACATACACACACGCACACACACAAATTAAATAAAGCAATAAAATTTTATTAAAGAATAATTTAGAAAAGTAAACAAATAAATAAGATTTTTAACAATACTAAGGACAGATGTAAATAAAATGAGCTATCAAATTTTCCAATAAAAACTCAATATTGAACACAGCAATCTATGTAAGTTGCTCTATAGATTTGATGGAATTACAATAAATTTTCCAGTGGAGTTTTCTCAGACATCATAAACTGTCTCTAAAACTTAAAAAAATGTCCAAAGATTTGCAAGGCTTTCTTGAATAAGAACAAATTGGAAACAATTGTCCCACTGGTACTGAAGTTTGTTACAGTGACAGTAATGAAGTTGCAGGTATTTAATCAAGTAGCGGTGACCAAGGTGTATGTGAGGAGGGGATTGGAACGGTGCAACATTTATCCCAGGATAAACTCAGAGCCCAAAGAAAAGGGTCCTGGCTGAGCATGCAGAGTGCATCACTGGAGAAAGGAATTTGTACAATTGGGAGCTACTTATACTGAAAAGCTGTGATGTCGCTACAAACTATAGAAAAAAAGTAACATCTTCTGATCTCTAGGTAGTAAAGGAAGTCTTAGACCAGCCCCAAGGAGGCAGAAAAGATGGGTAACTTTGACTGCATTAAATTGAAAATCTTTTTATCAAAACATACCATGAAATAAAATGATAAGTCACAGAGACAGAGAAAGACAGACAGACAGACAGAGACAGAGAGAGATAGGAAGAATAAAGGAAAAATATTAATGGAAAAGAAAAAGACAAACAGTTGAATA
>NW_008332089.1:756938-780451 GCF_000622305.1 Nannospalax galili
AAGATTTGCAAGGCTTTCTTGAATAAGAACGAATTGGAAACAATCGTCCCACTGGTACTGAAGTTTGTTACAGTGACAGTAATGAAGTTGCAGGTATTTAATCAAGTAGCGGTGACCAAGGTGTATGTGAGGAGGGGATTGGAACGGTGCAACATTTATCCCAGGATAAACTCAGAGCCCAAAGAAAAGGGTCCTGGCTGAGCATGCAGAGTGCATCACTGGAGAAAGGAATTTGTACAATTGGGAGCTACTTATACTGAAAAGCTGTGATGTCGCTACAAACTATAGAAAAAAAGTAACATCTTCTGATCTCTAGGTAGTAAAGGAAGTCTTAGACCAGCCCCAAGGAGGCAGAAAAGATGGGTAACTTTGACTGCATTAAATTGAAAATCTTTTTATCAAAACATACCATGAAATAAAATGATAAGTCACAGAGACAGAGAAAGACAGACAGACAGACAGACAGAGACAGAGAGAGATAGGAAGAATAAAGGAAAAATATTAATGGAAAAGAAAAAGACAAACAGTTAAATACAGAAATGAAAATATATTAGAAATGGAAACATAAGTGACCCACAAATATCTAAACTGATACTTCAATATTAATCAGAAAAATAAATTCTCAACTAAACATCTATTTCACTATCAGTAAACTGGCAAAATTTTTAAAAAGTCTGATAATGTCAAGTGCTGGTGCAGATTATTAATGGAAAAGAAAAAGACAAACAGTTGAATACAGAAATGAAAATATATTAGAAATGGAAACATAAGTGACCCACAAATATCTAAACTGATACTTCAATATTAATCAGAAAAATAAATTCTCAACTAAACATCTATTTCACTATCAGTAAACTGGCAAAATTTTTAAAAAGTCTGATAATGTCAAGTGCTGGTGCAGATGTGGTGCTGAGAGACTGCCTGTGTGCTACAGTAGTGTATGTTGGCACGTTTTGGCTTTGCCTTGTAAAGATGACCAAGCCTCATGTCTGAGCAAACCCCCTGAAGATTATCACTCAAGTACATCCGGGAGCATATATGGATTTTTAGAGCAACGCTGTACTCGGTACCAAAAATACATTAAAACTCAGAATAGCCATCTGTAGTAAAATGGGTGAGTCCATCATAAACTTTGAATGAAGTCACAGGCAAGGACCATCTCTTCCAGGCAAGGCTGCAACCAGTGAATTAATGAGCTTTGTACAACCCTGAATTTGTAAAGAAGAGAGATACCCCACCCCACCACAAACTCAGGCAAATGGATACTTGGAGACAGGATGGGGTTACAAAGGGTCATAGAAAGAATAAGTAAACAGTAATAATTATAATCTATTTTAATGGATATTTAGAAGAGCAACTTTTAAAAGTGTTACTTATTTTTATTTGATGTATATACATGAATGTATGCATCAGTGTATATGCACCACATGCAGGTAGTGCCCATGGAGGCCAGAAGAGGGAATTGAAACCTCTGGAAATGGAGTTACAGAGGGTTGTGAGCTGCCATGTGGGTGCTGGGAGCAAAACTTGGGTTCTCCGTAAGAGCAGCCGGTGCTCCTAACTGCTATGCCATCTTTCCAGGCCCAGAACAATAACTTTTTAAATGCTAGTCTACTACCACTTTGGGAGACTCACCATATGAGTTGATTCTATCACGTCAACGCTGTTACAATTTTGGATGCTACAACAGCATAAAGGAACCATTTTATTATGGATTTCTGTGTGATTCTGTGCTTTTCCTTAGAAATCCCAAATAAGAACTGTACTTCATGGTACAGATCTGTAATTCCAACTACCTGAGCCACCGAGGCAGGCTGATTATAATTTCAAACACCTTCCCAGACAAATTAACGTGACCTTGTCTCAAAATGAAAAAAGAGCCTGGCTTGCCTAGAATGTGCCGGGCCCTAGGTTCAATTCTCAGTACCACAAAATAAGGAAATTCCAAACAGCACTCTGACCTCAGGACACATCACAAATTAAACACAGATGGGAATGAACACTCAGATGTTCACTTTGGGCCTGTTATATTGGGGGGGGGACATTGAAACAGTTACACAGGCATGAGACTAGACCTTGGAGTGTAACCCTGAAATATTGTGATGGAGGCAATTGAGGTCAGAGATGTTCACTTTGGGCCTGTTATATTGGGGGGGGGGACATTGAAACAGCTACACAGGCATGAGGCTAGACCTTGGAGTGTAACCCTGAAATATTGTGATGGAGGCAATTGAGGTCACTGGAGATAGACAGTGTTCAGGAACCACTCCCCAAGCAGCACACCAGTCCGGCTGCCCTTGTCACAGGGAGTCAATGTTGCCGTATAAACGTGATTCACATAAACAGCACAACAATCAAAACTCTAATTGTGCAGATTCAAATCACAGAGCTCTAAAAGCCAGCACGAAAGGTTAATAAGATGAAAGCGAAAGAGTCCTTGGGCAAGCATATATAAAATTCATTAGTTGAAAATGTGTTCAAATATTTACTTTATGCAAGGCTGCTGTTCCTGTATATTGTATGTGCTCTTTTTAGAAATTAAAATTTAATTTACCTGACACATGGATTAATACATCTACACTTATAACTTTGCCACCAGAATTCTTATTGATTTATAAATTACGTAAGTAGTTTTAGCATTCAAACACGGTCTCTGGGAGACAGAGGCACTAGAATTGCTGCAAGTTCAAGGCAAGCCCGAACTACATACTGATTTCCACACCAGCCCAGTATGTACAGCAAGACTCTGTCCCCAACAACCAAAATGAAACAAAATTTCTAAAAACCAATGGTTTCTAAAGCAGCACTGAAATATTGCAAGTCACAAAACGGCACTAATGTTAATTCTGCAAAATATTTACTTGCAAATCAATTTACCAATGTTTTCCTTGCACAAATGGCATAATGCAGTTGCAAATTGTATTACAAATAGATTTCTCCAAATAAACAGTCTCAGTTCCTCGACCCCAAATAAATAATCCAGAGATGTTGGCACTTGATTACTTGAAAATAATAATAATTACTATAATATTTCCTGAGGGACCAACAATCTAGCAAATTAAATCCAATGAAATATAAATATGTCATCATTGTCTTTCAAGATTGCTAAGCCAGTCTGAGGAACGAACCAGTGATGCGAGTGAATGGACAGGTGCAGGTGCATTCTTAGTGCTCAGCCAGGCCAGAGCTGCCGGCCCTGCCACTACTGAACAGAGACTTGGCTTAGACTTTATCGTTCTAAAGCTATGACCTGAGGAGGGGAGAGATTTGTGCTGGGCTCCAACCCTGTGATTTCTACAACCCAACAATGTCCTGCTGCCTAAATATGCCTGCAGTTTACTAAACATTTTATATTGCTCAGACTAAACCAAACCAGCGGGAAACCCCATCACTGTGTGTGTGTGTGTGTGTGTGTGTGTGTGTATGTGTGTGTGTGTATGTGTGTCTGTGTCTGTGTGTCTGTGTGTGCAGGAACACATACCCATGTGGGCCCATGCTGAGGCCAGAGGAAGGGAGCAGGTATCCCCCTCTATCACACTCCACCTTACTTGAGATAAGGTCTGTCACTGAACTTGAAGGTCAGTGTTTTATCTGAGCTGGCTGGCTGGCTGGCTAATGAGCTCCTGGAATCTGCCTCTGCTTCCCAGCACCGGGGCTGCTGGCTTTTATGTGGGGGGTGCTGGAGATTTGAACTCAGGTTCACTTGTCTGCATCGCAAATGCTCTACTCACAGAGCCGTCTCCCAGCAGAGGATTTAAAGCCATGAAATCAAAATCAAGTCTCTGCTCCCTCAAAAGAGGCCGTATCCTCTCCAGAAGTAAGTACATCATGTGCTGTCAACCAGACAGAGTTCCCAGCATCCACCAAATCTAGAGCCCCTTGAGATGAGCCATTAGACCATGGGTCACCCTCTCCTGACTGATGGAGGCAATGGTCATGGTGGTGGAAATCTCGTTACAAAAAGTGAAACTGCGGCTAACAGGAAGGAATCAGTTTGCCGGGAGATTTTTGATGGACTTTGCTCAGCAGGGGGAGTTGGAAGAATAGAGATGCCTTTAAATCAGCCATGTGGGTGTTGGACCATGTCCTGAGCAAGGTCATACATTCCTCCTCCCTCAACCTCAACTCATTGCACTTTGAGGAAGAAACAGAAAGCACAGTCACGGCATTAGTTTGTCTTATTTCTATGACAAAAATACCTGACAGAAACAACTTAGGGTTGTTTGTCTTCATCCGAGCAAACGGCCCATCATGACTGCAAAATAGCCGGTCACATGGCAACCACCATCGGGAAGGAGAGAGGGGTGGACGCCGGTGCTCAGCTCACTTTCTCCTTTTTACTCAGCCAGAGAGTGCAGCCCACAGATTATGCCAGCCACTTTCAGGGTGCATCTTGCCTGTCTAGTTAAACCTCTCTGGAAATGCCGTCATGCATACACCAGAAATGTGCCTCTGAAGTGGTTCCAAATCCAGTCAGGAACGAAGATGAGTCACCACAGCCCCTTCCACCAGCATGAGAGTCTGAGGGAGCCCCAGGGAGGAGAACACTTTATAGTAGTTTCACACAAAAACCGGAGTAGTTCCACAAGCTCAGTGGCATGTTCTGGTCCTGCCTCAGCGCCTTCTCCTTGGTTGAACCTCATTGCTCCCCTTGGTAAAACAGGGACATTGTAACACATCCTAGTCAATTCCATATAAAATGTGTCGAGACTTTTCATTTACTTAGTTATTCTTTTCCATAAGTCTTAGAACGAGTTTGTTTCCATCTGTGAAAATGACTACATGAGGTACTTGATAGGAACACTCGATGAAACCTGTTCATCGATGTGTGCAAAATTGGCAGCTATACACACTGCCTTCCAATCCATGGATGTGGTGTTTCTCTGTATTTATTCCGATCTCTGAATGATTTCGTTACTGTTTTCACAGTCACTGGCTCTGTGTGCTTTGTTGGATATATACCAAAGTATTTCACACTCACCGTGAAACAACTTGTAGATTGTGTTAGTTACTTTTCCCAGCAAGGCTGCATCTCCTAAAGATTCCATAACCTCTCCAAACAGCACCACCAACTGGGGACCAAGTGTTCAAACACGTGAGCCCACATGGGACATTTCTCATCTAAACCACCACACAGATCTTGTTTGGGTCTTTTTCAATTATGAATACATTTTTAATAACTATAATTCCAGAAAGAGTATCAATTTTATACTGAGTGAACTATGGTAGTAGTGACAGGTGAGGGTTTCTTCTTCCAAGAAATGGGCTCATTCTGTCCAAATTTCACGTGCAAGGCTGTTTGTGGGAGTCCATGTTGTCCTTCTGCTATCTATGGGGTTGGTTCTAGGAGCCTCGTGTCCTGCTCCAGTGTCCACATCTCCTTTCTTCACATTGTTAGAGCTGCTGGAGTTTGCTCACTGTGCTGATGTTCACAAAGACCTGATTCTGTCCCAGGATTTTCTCTATTACATTTCTAGTTTTAATTGTAGTAACTCATGCTTTTGGGATACCCATTTACTTCCTTTTAATTGTCATGTGATATTACCATTCTTATTTTTGATCCTTCAGGTAAAATATTAGAGCATTGAATTGAAACCGTCACCTTCCCTGACACAGGCGTTCCGTTCCGTTATTAGCTTTTCCCCCAGTGCCACTTACTGTGTATTACATGTGTTCCATCCCTTCATTTTACTCAGTCCACTGTTTTTCTCCCTTGAGATGCCCCTTTCCATCAATTGATTATTCATAAATATGTTACTTAGTTTCCAGACATTTGCTGAGCTTGCTGGTATTTTTCGTGGTGTGTGGTTCTGGATTGATTGCATTGTGAAACTTTGCATTTCAGGTTTGACATGTAAAGAGCTTAGAGGTCATCCTCCCATCCTAGTAAAAATAATGAAGCTGGATGAACTGAAAATTGTGGTTTTATTCTTGACCACAGAAACCTGAGCTCCCAGGGCAAGCCATAGCACCATCCCTGAAGGGACTCATAAATCTAGAATGGCACCATGGGGACCTGCTGGCACTGTGTGGAAACCAGTGAGATTATCAGCGGGTAGGAACATGGAATGTTGATTTTAAATAAGTGTGAGACCCTGTGTGGTGCCCTATGAGAACCGTGAAAGGTGCACGGTGCGGAGGCCACACCATCCTGCTCTTTTCTCCAGGAATTCCAAGGGCCTGTGGCAAACAACTAAACTGGTCTTCTTGTGTTGGTAAGGGAAGGAAAGTAAACATGAAACACACACAGAACATTCTCTACCACCAAAAATTGCTTTCCAGAGTAAAAGCCTCTCCTGGAGCCTCATCTACCTTGGGGGCAGGGTACAGAGCCCCTGTGAATCTCCCTCTATTAGTGAGGAAGAAAAGTAAAGCTGAAGAAACACTTATGAAGGTCGCACACCTCAGGCAGAAGTTCAGTAAAAGACTTGGGTCTAATCCCAAGATTATAGCACACATTCTCTCTCACTTGTCTTCCCAGCATGCCACCAGGCATCCAGGACAATAGCACTAAGTTAGGAAGGGTCTTAGGGAAGTTCCATGGCTACAGGGGAGATGAAAACAGGGACACTGGAGCCTCTCAAACATTCTCTCTTAGTTTTACTAAGTATTCTGGGGATGCTGCCCTCCTCCCTATCTGCCTGGTTCTCCCTTTAACTCGGGACTAATCACAAGAGGCACGTACCTGGGTACCAGGCTTTCCCAAAGTGCTGAATAAATCCTTATCTCCAAAACAAGGTCAGGTCCCTTCTCCAGAGCTTTCTTGACATCTATTCCAGATTACCCTAGGCTTGATTTGACTGTTCTTGATGGCTTCTTCAGATAATTGCTCCACATTCTTTCTGTGTGGCCATAAACTCATTTTAAGGAAGGAAGGGCCTCATAGTTGCAGGTGTGTCATTCATTCCTGCTGCTCATAGTTCCCAGAAAACAATACAGCGTGAACAAAATATGTTTAAACCAAAAATCTGTAACACATCTGTATACCTCAGTTCGGTTCTATGTACAGTAATTTATTTCCATTATAAATTAAATTTTGCATTATCTCCTCAAAATTGGCATATTCTAAATTGAGAAGAACATCACAATAGTCTGAGATCCCCTCTATCCATAACTGATTTCCCTGAGTTTCTTCCTTTTAAGAGCTTCATCATCAGGGGTGGGAGAGATGGTTCAGTGGGGGAATGCTTGCCTATTTCAGAGGATCCGAGTTCAGTTCCCGGCACCCACTTTGGTTGGCTCTCAACCACCTGTAACTCCAACTCCAGAGGATTCAACACCCTCTTCTGGCCACCTCGGGCACCCACACACATGCACAGACACATAAATGAAAATAAAATAAACCCTTTTTTAAAAAAAACTTTCTACAATCTATAACTTTGGGATCGTTTTTACCTCTTTCATTTCTCAGCTATACGAGTTAGCCATAAATTTGTCCTTTATCACAGTACATTTTTGTCTTGAAATATGCCTCTATGTTTCTACATGCAAGTCTGCCTTACACTGTACCACTTATAAGAACATCTTATTTATCTGGTCTCTTTAGTGAGAATATAAAATTACCGAGCATTCACTGTATACATGTCCAAGTACTTAGTATGATTAACTCATTTGAGTCTTAATGATTATGCTCAGCTGCTATTAACTTTCTATTTCAAATTGATTTTTCTTACTATAAAAGAGAAAGTGTCTCCCAAACCCAACTAGGACTAACTCCAGGAATTAAATGAGGCCTGTTGTCAATTGAAAAACTAATTCTGTGTCCTAAGGATGCGCTGCATGAGCAAGACAGTTTTAAGTCCAGAATCTTGGAATCTGAGACCATGTGTCTCCACATATCTGTTTCCCTGGTTTCAGAAGGCCTGTCCGCTGAAAGGGAAGGCAGGCTCAGAGGATAAACTGTCCTTCAGGGTTACCTAAGGTGGACAAGTTCAAGTTCCAGCTTCAGCAAGAAAATTTTACACAAGGTTTCAATTAGGATTCAGCTTGGGTCACATAACAATTGCTGAACTAAATATGGAGCTCTGTGATAGAGCAGAAGATGTGAGTTCAGATTGTAACAGACATCCGTGGATGTCATGGGAAGAGTGCTCTCTTGATGTAAAGACAATGGCTTCCAGAAGAAGAGAGACAGAGAAGCCAGCGGCACCCCTGACACACCACATGCAAGTGCTGGTTACAGTCTACGAACAGTCTTACGTGCGAGCTCAATTCTTCTTGTGTTGATGAAATAAAGAGGGACTTATGAAAACATACATTATTTGAACAACTTCTACATTCGTAGGACTCGGGAATTTTGCAAGCTTATTTCATTTTCCCTAAGAAAAGCACTTCAGGTACAAGACCTTCCAAAGTGTGTCACAGCAAAATGTGAAGGCATTTGCTCACTTACAGACTTTATTAGGTGTCGGAAAAAATGGAAATCTTATCTAGAATCCCCTCGCTGGTACTGTGCCTCAGCAAACACAACTACTTCTACTACCTCCTTGGTAATCTGGCCCAATCTGTGTCTGATGTAACAATCGTTTTTGCTTCTCCTTCACCCTACACTGAGCTGCTAACTCTTACAGAGTGGTGAGCTCCTGGGTTTGCAGCAAACCGTTGTTGAACCACTGTGACTGTCGAAAACAGCCTCCTTATGCTGGATTCAAATTTGCTTTCCGTTGACCTCTATCTACCGTCCTTCAGTCAGTACGGTAAATGTGTTCCATGGTGAATTGTCGAGCATGCGAAAGCTCAACTTTGTACCCCGGAAACTTTTAAATATTTTATTATGTTTATTTTATGTGTTTGAGTGTACTGTCTGCATGTAGGCAGCTGTACCCATGCCCTGCAATGCCTGAGGTCACAAGAGGGCGTCAGATCCCCTGGAACTGGAGCCACAGACTGTTGGTAGCTGTCATGTAGGTGCTGGGAATCGAACTTAGGTCCTCTGCAAGAGCAGCCAGTACTGCTCTGAGTCATCTGAGTCATCTCTCCAACCCCACTTGAGACTTTTGAATGCTATTCTACATATAGCCTACATACTAAGTTAAATACTGAGTAAAAGACTGGCTGCCGCACATATTCTTGGTGCTTTTTGGCTCACACATGACATTAGCCTAAGGAACTACTGGCCCTTCCCTAGGCCGACAGAACTTGGTAAACCATGAAAACCTTCCATTGGAAGTCATCTAGATGCGGTGATAAATCACTAGGCGATCTCTAAGTGACTTCATCACTGAGTGTGCATTGAGGAACAACTTGCTACATTAGCATTGTTTATTTAGAAACTGATTGGATATTGGAACACAGAAAACACGATTTCAAAGTTATGTTGCATCTACTGATATATAATTGGTATTTTAAAAATAATGATTTTGAGCAACATATTTGGATTGTTTTTCTTCAAAATGCATTTGTTTCTCTCTCTGTGGTGATGAAACTGAGACAGAACCTATTGCTTGGCTCCTGGTGGTGCACAGGGCTTTCCTGATTGTGACCCTTCAGGGCTGATCTGCTCACAGCCTTCATCCAGCCTGCACAGCTCCATGACCTTCCTCTACTTCCTGTCCTCCTGCAAAACTCTCACAGGTCTACCCTGAATGCCTGCCTGCTGAGTTTTGAACAGAACTCAGAATCATGGCTATGTCTCAGAAACCCCATGTGTTCTAATCCACTCTCATCTCTCAGTGGAGCACCTGGAGGTGAGATCCCTAACTCCCTGCTGTGTCAGAGAGAACATGCTGTCCACATGTCCTGCCTGGGGGCTAAACCTTCACCCTGTGGTGAGGGCATGGCCCAAGGGCATTTTCCACTGAGGTATCACTGTGTACTGGAAACAGAACTCGGGCCCTTTATCACAGCAGCTGGTGCTAATATCCACTGAGCCATCCCTTCAGTATCCAATCTAAGAGTTTTTTAATTAATATTTTATTTATTCTTATTTTTATGTGTATGAGTGTTTGCCTACATGTATCTAAGTACACCACGTGTATGCAATGCCCCACAGAGGCCAGAAGGCGGCATCACATCCCCTGGAACTGGAGTTTATGGACGGTTGTCAGCCACCACGTGGGTCCCCGGAATTGAGCGCTGGTCCTCTGGAAGAACACCAAGTGTTCTTAGCCACTGAGCCATCTCTCCAGCCCCTTAAACTAAAAGTTTTTACAAGTGTTTGTGATTCAAATTACACCAGCTTTGTCCAATGGAAGTTTTTTTTTAAAGTTCTTTTTGCCCATTTTAGTTGGGTGAATCATCTTTTCTTATAAGTTTTTATTGATACAAGTATTGCAGACACATGGCTTCTGCATATCACTTCTCTTTTCTACTCTTAATGACATATTTACCAAAAATTCTTAATTGCAATTAATCCCAATTTATCAAAGCATTCCATAAAAATCAACACCTTTGTGAGAGTCTCTTTAGGTCACAAGGTATTTATTGGGGGCCTTAAGTTTCCAGAGTACTTTAGGACTGAGCACCTTTTGTGATGGCCACAAACGAGAGCTGCTCACATTCAGGATTCACCTTAAATGTTTCACTGGCATCTTAGTCAACAGAAAAAGAAAAGAGAAATAAAGTTCTCACAGCTAAAGAAAAAGGAGTAAACATTAGATTCTCAAATCACCTGCTTACACATGTAGAAAATTAAAAAGATCTGTAATTAATTTAACAAAAATAAACAGATTCACAATCTCATTAATCAAAAGTCAACAAATGAAAAATCAATTATATTTCTGTATAGTAATGATAAATATGTAGAAAATAAATGTTTAAGTATGGTTTATAATAACATTAAATAATTAGAATTTAAAAATTCATGATAAAATATGACTAAAAGAAATCTATTATTTAGAACTAAATAAGTGGTACATACCATGTTCATGGATTGGGTAAACCAATCTCATTTAAAATGTATAAACTTTCAGTTATAAAATGACTAGAGGTCCACTGTATGGTGTGATGCTATAGTTAATGATACTGTATGGTACGCTCAAACTTTGCTAAAAGAACTGATTCTAAATATTGTCAGCACACACACATATACTGAAGGAGAGAGAGAAAGAGAGAGATCCAATTACAGTAGAGAATGGATACATTAAGTAGTTTTTTGTGGCAATGATTTTTTTAATTATAATTTTTCTTTGTTCTTGAGAATTTCACACATATGTACAATAAAATATATTTTTGTAATGCTTGTCTATGTCAAAACATTACAGTAGATATGAGTTTTACCAAGTATAATGTTGGAAATTAATATTTTGAATATATCCAAGTAGACGGGCAGGCTAATACACAATAAACCACATACCAGATATGCAAACTTCAAAGTACAAAGCAGATCATTAGTTTTTAGAACACACACAATAAGGCTGTGGATCTTTACATTCAAAAATTCTATGTAATCCCAATCAAAATCCCAGAAAGCTAGGAGAAATTATTCTAAAATTTGTGTGGAAATTAGAAGAAACCTATATAGTCAAACCAGTGCTAATAAGGCAAAGAGGCTTCAAGCTGTGATGTCAGTGCAGGGGGATCAAAGACAAGGAGAGATACAGTGTCAGAGGCATCTGTCCAGAGCCACCCCACTGCAGTCACAGTCTAGAACCACCTCTGACTGCCATCACCAGCTTTGTACAGAATTCTGCTGCAACTCTATGGATAGAGTAGGAATCTGTTCATTGCATATGAAAAACTGATTCACATTTATAGTACCTAAAAATTCACTAGAGAAAAATCACAGACAAGTAAAAAAGCTAAAAAATAAAATTTCCAGAGAGAAAGCTGATAACGTTGTTAGAATCTTGGGGAAGGAAGTGGCCTCTTCCACAGCATTGCAAATGTAGTGACAAGAAAATCATTTTCAAAGAATAGGAAAAAAATCCTATCAGGAAGCTCTTTAATGTCTGAGTATTTCCTAAATTCACTCAATTTTACAGAATGTACTGATTTTGGGCACTTTATCATATTTATCCAGAACTTAAAATTTGACTTAAAATGTAAAATAAGAAAACTTTGCTAAATATTAACATCTCTCTTGCACCTAGCGTACTGTCATTCCAATATGCTACAGACTTTCCTATTCAGGTATTAAATTCCTTTAAATTCAGAATTACAAAATGACATTTGAGCATCAGTTCCTGATATAAAATTTTACATGGTTTTGAATATCTGGGAATCCCTCTGCTGCTTTCTTAGTTCCCAGACAGAGACTCTTGGTTATTGGCTCCAAATGACATGTCTGAAATAGCATTAGAGCCACTATTGAAATCACTAACTAGAACAAAGGAACACAGCAGTCACATCTAAGCTATGCGAGTCTACAGAAGGCCTCAGAACTGCACGAAGAGGTAAAGCAACTTATGTAAACTACTGCTCCCTCACTTCCCACATGAAATATATTCAGAATCACCAATAAAATACTTTTCAAAATTTTATAAGGTGGCTGTGCCAAAGCCAACCCAAAAAAGTTACATATTTGAGCAATACACATATATTCTTTTAATTATTTATTTTCTGTGTATTAGAGCTTTGCCTGCATGTATCTAAGTGTATCACATGTGTACAATGCCCACAGAGACCAGAAGAGGGCGTTGGGTCCCACAGGTGGTTGTTAGCCTCCATGTGGATGCTGGGAACCAAACTGGAGTTCTTTGAAAGAGCAGCCAGTACCCTCAACTGCTGAGCCATCTTTCCAGCATACATAGATTCTGAACTGCTTCTTTCTTCACACATTATATCAGAAATAGAAATGCATAAAGGGTGGATGATGGGAAGACTGACCACTTTGCTTCTTGGTACTTGATGTTCTGGGAATCAAACCCAGGGCCTCACACTTGCTAGGCAAGCACTCTTCCATTAAGCTATGTCCCTCATCCAGCTCCCTGGCATTTGAATGAAGCCTGTGAACTAGACATTGCTGTGGGTGATGATGACAGGACTTGATCCCTAGTTTCCCACAGACCCTAACACAGGCTGTGAAACGCCAACAACAAAACATTTTAAAGTGTTCTTTTAATTGTGTGTGGGGTGTGTGTGTGTGTGTGTGTGTGTGTGTGTGTATGTGTGTGTGGGGTGTGTGCGGGTGGGGGGGCTGGGTGTGTGTGGGTGTCAGTGGGGGGCGGGGTGGGGGGTGTGAGTGTGCATGTGGGGTGAGTGTGTGTGGGTGTGTGTGTGTATGTCTATGTATGTGTGTGTGTATGTCTATGTATGTGTGTGTGTATGTCTATGTATGTGTGTGTGTATGTCTATGTATGTGTGTGTGTATGTCTATGTATGTGTGTGTGTATGTCTATGTATGTGTGTGTGTATGTCTATGTATGTGTGTGTGTATGTCTATGTATGTGTGTGTGTATGTCTATGTATGTGTGTGTGTATGTCTATGTATGTGTGTGTGTATGTCTATGTATGTGTGTGTGTATGTCTATGTATGTGTGTGTGTATGTCTATGTATGTGTGTGTGTATGTGTGTGTGGTGGGGGGTGTGGGGGGTGTGCGTGTGTGTACAGCTTACTGTGGATACCAGAGGCATCAGATCCCCTGGAGCTGAAATTACAGGCCATTGTGAGCCACCTGATATGGGTGCTGGGAACTGAACACGCATCCTCTGTAAGAGTTCTATAAACTCTTAGCTGCTGAGTCAACTCTGCAGCCCCTGAAAACTGAACTTTTCCAGCTTTATTTTCAAAGCAGATATGTATCTGTGTTAAAAGACACAGAAAACTTCATGGTTTGGGAAATGATATCAGAAGAATAGGTGTTTGTTGACTAAATGTTGGCATATGTTAATTAGCTCTGATTCTTAAAGCAATATGTGTCCAATGAAGACTGTTCAAAACAGAAAGGTGAAGCCGTGAGCCGTGTACTCTCCTGGATGTGAGCACTGATAATCTATCAGAATATTGGCGTTTCAACTCATTTTTCTTTAGGCATGACTTTAAGTGGAAATATAAAAATTTTTATAATGTGAAATTGCAAGGGTTTTTTTTTGGTCTTTTGAGAGAGGGTCTCCCTGTAATCCCAGATAGCCTAGAACTTGCTAATTGGCCAGGCTGCCCTGGATCTCCAAGAGATCTATCTTCCCCTGTCTCTGCCTCTGGAGTGCTGGGATTAAAGACCTGCACCAGTATGCCTGGCATAGCAAGTTTTTAAATACAAATATAAACTAAAGAAATACAAACCAAAGGAAAAACATGGATCGAGAAGAAATGATGGAGCCAGTGAGTTCGTGCCTTGCATTCCTTTGCAGGAATTAGAGCAGGACAGCAGCTGCAGCTGGGCGCCTCGGCAGACCCAGAGCAAAACAACAGCTGCTTGAATAAGCAGAGGGACATTTTTGGTACTAGCATGGTAAAGAAATTGAAATTTGGGGCCCTTATAGATATTCTTGGAATTTATTAGCCGTGTCCTTAAAACATCTCTATGAAAAATGCAAAGTCCATTTGCTAATCTTCCCTCTAAGGCCCATTCATTCATGCCAATGGCTTGACATCAAAGCATGTTTCTTAAGAATAAGTTAGCCATGAACTAAACACTGCAGTTTGCTGTTTAGCTACTGATTTGATCCAAGAAGGAAATTTAGACTATGTAGATTCTAGAAGAATAAGAACCTGTGATCCACTTGATTCAGACAAAGGCCGGGAGGGGACATCTTTTAATTTCCCCCTTTAAAATGAAGGTCCTAAACTGAACACAGAGGTAGGATATTGCCACCACTCAGTATCTTAGACAAGAAGGCAGTTTCTCCTACGGCTTGCTCTCCCATGGGGAAAGTCATAAGCACTTGGGAAGTTAAAAAAGAAGAATAGATTGAAAAAGGAAAGATATGTTAATCACCAAATAAAGGGCAGAAAACTACTTCTACCCAATAGCTTTATCTCCTAAGCTAAGCAAGAATAACCACCCGCAAATGGTACTGGGCAGAATTCTTCATAAATATCACCCTAGGAGATAAACACTTGTGTCCCAAGTTACATACAGTAGATTAGATCCCAGCCACGAAACCGTTCATCAACTTCCATTCAACCACCCAGAGAAGCCAAAGCCTCAGCCTCCACGGCATCTGACTCTGGCACATCTGACTCTGTATTATATTCCCTCCGGTGGGAATGCTGACTCTCAAGGGTTGGTGGCCTTTGTCCCCTGCCTGTGGCCACTAGTTGAACTTGTAATTACCAGCAACCAAATAACTATTATGAAAACCAATGGACAGGAATGTGGAAAAGAAGATATGTATCTGAAAATCAAAGTGAGTTCAATCACTGCTACAAATCTGAGCTGCTGAAATCATTGCTTTTGATCAGATAAAGGAAAGATAAATAAGGAACTGCCAAGAGAAATCAAAATGTTTGCAGACTGGCTCAGAAGGCATCACACATTCCTATCATTTCTTTTTATTTGCTTTGTTTTGTCTTCCTGTTGCTTTTTGTTTATGTTTTGAGACAGGATCTTGTTGTGTAGCCCAGGTTGGACTCTCATAGAGATCCTCCTGCCTCAGCTTCCCAAGTGCTGGAATTACAGGTGCACACCACCACGAACCACTTATAATTGTAATATATAACTCCCTTCTAGAAACTCAGAGCAAGGTGTGGATAATGAAATTGACTGTGATCTATAAAAAAATGTGTCATGGCAACCAAGCCCCTGGGCAGAGGATTTGAACAGCATGCCTAAGCCACCCCCTCAATGCTCCTATAATTCCCCACCGTGAAGCCCCCACAGATGCCTCCCATTTCCACTCTCCACCTGCATCATAAGGAATGTGTTTCTCTAAGAAGTGAGATGACTGAACGCTCTCAGGTAATGTTCCGCAGAGATCAGGTTTTGTGGTATGCAATCAACTCAACATGCTGACTCCGGATCCTTTGCTCGATTCAGCGCTCTGCAGTCTTGCCTTGAAACAATCTTGTCTTTAACCTTGAGTTTCTCAAGTGGAGTCTGACGAAATGGTGGTGACAGAGGCACACAGGTGGTCACATTCCAACCATGACGCAATATGTGACCTTGTGAAGCAGCTATCTATTGATACAGATCTGCAAATGTCTACTTTAGACATTGAGGAAATGTAAAAATCTTCACACTGGATGGAAAAGAATACCATTTTCTTAACAAACTTCAGATAATTAAACAAACCAGTCACTAATAACAAGGTCTCTCGTTGGTCTGGATCTGGGACTTAGGCTAGGCTGGCTGGCCAGGAAGCCCCCGAGGTCTGCCTGGCTCTGCCTCCCTGGTGCTAGGTTTACAAACACGTACCAGCACAGCTTTTCCCCCGTGGGTTCTGGGAATCCAACTCTGGTACTCACACTTGCCTGGCATGCTTTTGACCAACTCCGCTATCTCCCCTGTCTTTGTGGTTGTTTTTTCATTTCTGGGGATTTATCCCAGGGCCTCATGCATGCTAACCAAATGAAGTCCACATTTCTAAACTGAAGGTCCTAGTGAAAGCAGCCTGTGAAATGTACTCGGAGAAACACCAATCTGGAGTGGAATCGAGATGGACTCAGAATAGAAATGATGAAAATACAGCATTACTTCCTCACCCCCAAATGGAGACCAAGTCTTGAATTCCTACAATAAAGCCACAGATAATTCATTAGCAATTAAACTGTGGATAACAAGCAGAGTTGCATATATGATTCGGAATTTCTGTTATTAACTGGTAGGAGATAAACCCCTTATTAGTAATACTGTACCTGTCAGGTTATTTACCCTGATGAATTCTTTCCCATTAAAACCCACCTACTCTAAAACAGAAGAAAACAGCTAGTCATGTCTGTTCTTTTCTTCTGCCAACCACAGCTGTATCATTACTGAACACAATCATGTGATCTGCCCTCCGCAGTGCATTTGCTGGTCATCATTTTATTTCATCGTCTCTATAATCCAGTCATCTTGTGACTTTGAGTATCCTCAGTTTGTGGGTGAAGAATCTGAAGGCAGAGGGCAAACTGAATCACCAAGGCTGCAGTCAGGTTTAATGGATACATGCCCCTCGTTTGAACTATACCACCTCAAAAGGCTGGCCAACTGCCATGACCCCGGGCACTCGAGCGCCTCCCTCTCAGCCTGCAGTGGATACCCTCTCTCCAGCTGCACAGTCCACCATGCCTACTGCTCACACGCTGGAAGAAACTCAGAAACAGGCTCTAGGTCCCGCACAGAGTACCTCAAAAAGAAATGCCTTCACTTCTAGAATCTCATACTGTGTAGTTCAGTCACTGGCTGAATGAACCCTAATATGCTCTGTTTCCCTATAGCTGAATGACTCAACTTCCCGTCTTATCACTGTTAGATGGACTTCTGTTATATAATTTTTTTCTCTATATGTTTGCCACTCTTTAACACAGATCAGATCATGTTACTTCTCTGTGATAAGTCTCCAAATAACTCCAAATCTTAATCCTTCCCATGGCCTTAAGGGCCTTTGGGAATGGGCCATAACTGCCTTCTTTCTCCTGATCGCCACATTCCATCCTTGGTCTGGGAACATGTTAAGCACCTTCCTGCCCAGGACACTCATCCACACTTTGGAAAGCTTCACCCTCAGATCCTTCAGTTCTCTGTTCAATGTCCTCTCTTCAGAGAGAGTTTCTTGACCATCTCTCTGGAACCATGGAAAAATAACAGGGTAGAGTCCCACCTAGACCCTGTCTGCAAATGAAGAATCAATGTTACAGTTAAATAGGCATTTGTGACTTGGTCCCCCCACTATGGGGCACTAGTACCTCATAACCAATCTCATTGGCTGGTGACCGTAGTCTACACAGGGTTCCCCAAGATATGATCTGGCATCTCAGCATCCATCTGAGCCGAAGGGCAGGCAGAGCTGGTGTGCAGTGTGACCCTAATCCCTGTGCTCTGCTCCCACTGCCAGCTTGGTCACCACATGCTCGGTCACCAGCATCACCTCCAGGACATCGACAGGTGTCTCCTCTACACCCCTCAGGGTGCACTGGCAAGAATTCCCTTCACACCTCTGGGTTTGGCCACGAGCAGGAAGCAGTCCAGGATAGAGCCTCCTTCCTCACCTAGAAGACATGCAGTTACCAGAGCAGCTGAGGTCAGAGGCTGGCCTGGGGCTCATGGAGAGCAGGGAAAGGGCCACTTTGATTTCACTCAGAACCATTTTCCCCAAGCCTAGCTCAAGAATTTATTGTGCCAAAGGAAGCTAATGTGTTTTATCTCAAATACAAACTTATTGCACCTACCTGCTGCAGGCCCAGGTTCCTGGTATGCCTTTCACATGTGGAGTCTGTCCAAGCCACCAACCTCTCTATAAGGCTCACACTCAGCTCTTGCCATCCCAGAGCCCACTGTAAGCTCTAGCTCCCACTTTGCTGAAGATTCACAGTCTTTTCCAGGGCACAAAGATAAGCCTCTTGGAGTCTCCTTTATAAACCTGTTTCCAATTAGTCTTATTTATCTGGGGATCTTGATGTCTTCAGATATGTTACTGCTGAGCTTACCATGGGATCTCACCTGACTTTCACTGTAAGCCCTTCTCCCATATTTATCTGTCTAGAGAGTGTACATCAGAACAATAAGAGCCATGTCAATATCAGTTGCTGAGCAAGGACATCATTTGTCCAAAAGTTTCTGCCTAGTCACAGCTTAAAATTCCTGCCATGCCTTCTGCACAAAGGCTAACAACACCCAACCGAAACGTATTCATTTTCAGGCTGTAACAGTTTTTGAACCATAACACTTGTCTTTTCCTTCCTGCAAACTGTGCTTCCTCTTGGCCTTGAGTCACACCCTGTGGTTAGCATGGGCCTTTAGGAGGTAGACCAGAAGGCTGTGCAGCAGGAGGAGGCCACAGACAAACTAATCAGAATCTGAGAACACAGACATAGTCCTCACAGATGCACTGAAAGGTACAGAAACTAGGCATTTCGGTGGTGAACACTCATCTTAAGTAATGGCTTTCTCTCTGGCCACCTCTGTCTTAATTCAGGAAATAGATCATCCATCTGATCCCAGAATATACTAGGTGCTTAATTCATATGCATTTTCTTTTCTCTTTTCAATATAATCTGCATTAATTCTTTCTGACATATATTCAGTGAATTCCTCCAAGAGGGGGCTTTACCTCCAAAGTTGAGGGTTTTTTCAGTAAGCAAACTTTAAGATTCATTTTTATTTTAGTTACATATATGTGGGGGGGTATGTAAACTTGAGATCAGTTGCACAAGGAGGCCAGAAGAGGATGTCAGATCCCCTAGAGCTGGAGTTTAGGCAGTTATGAGTTGCCCAATAACACGGGTGCTGGAAACTGGACTCTGCAAGGGCCGCAAAGCCCTTAACTGCTGAACCATCTCTCCAGCCCCTCAGGAAGAAAAGTTTGAAGAAAGCAGAATCAATAGATCAGCCCACTGGCTATTATTACCCCTGCGGCCACTGTCACCATCATCACCCACTTTATGCTGCAGCCATCCTAAGAAAACACTTCTTGGGGAACTGGAACTTTCCCTTTTACAAAGCCTGTGCTGGGTTTCTAATAAATACCAAGGATGAGCTCTCGTCTTTCTGCGGGCCATGATATCATTGCCTCCTTTGACAACCCACCACATTCCCGTGATTGTTCTCTGCCTTGGCATTATTCAGAAATGCCAATTAGTTTCCTCTGAAATCCAGCTGTCTGGTAGAAGCTTGCGAATATCTTAGTCTCCCTGGTGATGGCTATGGATTTCTCCACTTCACACAGAGAGATTAAATAAGGCCTCTGGAGGATTCAGGCTACCTCTGGCTTTTGGTCAACCAAGAAGGCGTTCTCCTGGGAACCCATTAAAAGACCCAGAATGGAGAGTCCAGAGTCCATTCGCTGTAACAAGCGGCCATGTACTCACAGGCCTGTCTGGAGCTGGCCCTGTAATCTGGGTTCTGTCCTACATGGAACAGCATTTGTCCTGCAGCCTCATCTCTCTCACTCCCCTGAGACTTTCCAAAGTAACTGTGTTTGCCTCTAGCATCTCTTCCGGCCAATTTACTGGCTGACATCATGACTCTTCCCTGGTCTCTCGAAGTAACAATTTTCAAAGCTACTTATTTCATTTTGCATTTGACATGAAAGGAAGAATAAGTGTTATTTAAAATACCTGCTAAACAGGTAATAAAATCTCTGACTCATTAAATCCTCCCATGGTTTCCCAAGACCTCTCAAGTCTGAACAGTTGCATGTAATAAAATAACTTGACTGCCTTGAACCACCCTTGATTGTTGTCTAATAGAGAAGACACTCCTCAAACATCTTGATGACATTATACAGAAAGATTGCATTAAATGCACCCTGGCTTGGACACCTGGTAATCTCTAAAATAGAGGTAACTTTGATCATGGGGAAGGAACTTGAATCTTAGGACTCACCAGGCAGTCTTAATAATTACACAGGGTCCATACCTAGGCAAGCAGAGGGCTGAAGGGTACTTACCCTGGCCACAGGGGCTTTGCAAATCCAACTCTGCTTTCTGGACCTGGTATTTAATTCTTCTGACAATTGTCATACCTTGAGGTCAGTCTTCTGCTGGAGCTCCGGCCTGGGACAGGCATCTCTCTGTGCTTATGCCACTGTTCCTAGAGGCAGGGAGGTGTGAGCCAGCCTAAAGTAGGAAATCCAGCCATTTAGGACAATTCTTACTGGCTCCTTCTTTCAGAGAGTATCTCTGATGAGCCAGTTGATTTCATCTGGAATCATTTTCTCTGGCATATGAAGCTGGTCCCTCCCTATTTCAAATGATGCTCCTCCAAATGCTTAGGAAAGCTGTCCTTACTCACACTAAGATGATCGCTATTCCTGGCTCCTCCTTGTTCATTCCATTTTAGAAATTCTACATGTCATTGCGAAGGGATTGTCTGTTGGATAAACAAAGGCCCACAAGGTCTAGCAACCAGCAGACATAAAGAACTGGGCGTCTTTCCCCAAAGGAAGATACATTTCTAATTTTCATGTAAGAAACAGAGACTGACATAAGGGTGACTGTGTATGATGTGAGACGACAGAGGAGGACAAGCTCAGAAAGAGCTGCACATTCTGGAGAGGTCTGACAAAAACAGTGGATTTCAGCAGACTGGATCACTTTATGACAGGTAGAGAGTAGATGGGAGCATCAAAGGAAGATCCTCTCAAGAGCCACAGGAAGCAAAGAGCTTGAACTTGGTCCTGTAACTTGGCTGTCTAAGTTCAGGAATTTAAGCCTCTCACTCCTGTATTTGTTCTTTTAAAAAGCAATGATGATCACATGGTGGGTAGTTACAAATATTTAAGAAGACAGTCTAAGGGGCTGGAGAGATGGCTCAGCCGTTAAGAGCACTGGCTGCTCTTGCAGAAGACCTGGGTTCAACTCTTAGCACCCACATGGTGGCTAACACCAATCCCCAACTCCAGTTCCAGGGGAACCAACACCCTCTTCTGACCGCCGTGGTTATTGCATGACATGGGTGCACTTACACACATGCAGGCAATACACTCATTCACATAAAATAAAATAATAAAAATTTTGGAAGTCATAAAGAGAAGACAGTCTAGGACTCCAGAGATGATTCAGCAGGCAGTAGTATTTGCTGTGCAAGTTACAGGTCTTGAGTTCAAATTCCCAAAACTCATGTAAAAGCTGCTTGCCTATAACCCCAGTGTTGGGAGAGCTGGGTAAATAGATCCTAGGAGCTCGCTGGCCAGTCAGTCTAAAACAGAAGCTTCAGATTCAGTGAATGGCCCTGTCTCAAAAACAAGATAGGGAGCAGCGGAGGAAGACACCGATGTCCTCCCCTGGCCTCTGCACACACACACAACACACACACACACTTGTATACAAAATCTCCCCAACACAAAGGCAGCCTATGTACAACTCACCACAGTGTCCGGTTGTGGTAAACAGTCACACTATTACTGTTAGTACTGTTATTGCTCTTAGCAAGCACAACGGGCCTGATGGACTGAATGCTCCAAGTGGACCAGAGGGAGATAAAGTCTGCATGGTGGCTGAATGCAAAGGCAGGGAAAGTGACTGGGAAGACAGAAAACTAATTCTGCAAACAGGTACTTAAAGTATAGTATACCTCGGTGAAAGAATTCGCTCTGAATGCTGTTTGTCCTGTTTTTGTTGGTGTTGTGTGGTATGGTGTGGTATGTGAATGCGTGTGTGTGTGTGTGTGTGTGTGTGTGTGTGTTACATGGTTATGAGTGTACAGGTGTGTGCAACCCCATGTATGTGCATGGGAGGCCAGAGTTAGGTGTGCTCTCTCTTACCATCCTCAGACAGGATTTCTCTCATAGAACGCTAGCTCAGCTAGGCTATCTGGTCAGTAAGCCAATCTGCCAGGATCCCCGTTTCTGTATCCACAATCTTGGGCTATAGACTTGTGTAACCATGCCCAGATTTTTACATGGATGCTAGGGATTTGAACTCAGATCTTCATGTTTGCAGGAAATCACTTTTAAATGCTGAGTTGTCTGTCTCCCCAGCCCCTGTTTTTAAAGGAAGTGAGTTTCTGATACTTAATACAAAGAGTGATGTTTCTTAATAGCTAGAATTCAAATCCAAGCACATGGGATTCAAGACTCAATTTCTAACTTAGTGATGTTGCTTCCCCACCTGAAAGCACCTCATCAGATAAGAATGCATACCAGGAAGGAATGATCTAGAATGGGTGTCAGTGAACAATAGCATTCAGGCCAAACCACACTTTCCTAGAGCTTCAGTACAGCTCAGTCAAACCCATGTGCTCAGGGTGAGCTAGACACCAGAGGTGAGCAGTTCCACCAGAGTCACCAGCCAGCAAAGACCATACCTTTAGCTAGTTAACCCTCCGCAGCAGAAGCTTTGCCCACCCCTGAGTGGGCATGCAACTGGGCCTTTCTAGACCATCTCTCTCCTCCATTGACAAAATCTAAGCTCATGGTCAAAGTTAGTTCATATTGCTTAATTAAGAAAGTTCTTTAGAGATCTACACTGATATTACCAAAAACCTCAGAACTGTTCCAAAATCCAGGCTGATCATCCTTTATATATGAGCATGATATATATATTTTTCAGATTTTAGGGGTTTTTTCTAGAATATTTGTATCCACATGATCAGCATTTTGGGAATATGGTCCAATCTACATCCAGAACTCATTTATATAAATATAAGCACCTTATATACTTGGCCTAAAGGTAATTTCAAATGTTAGTTTAACAAATATTTGAAATATGATATTCAATATATTTGAATATTTGAAATAATTTAAAATATGAAACAGTACCATGGTGTGGAATTTTCCACTGTGACATTGTGTCATCCCTCAAAGATTTGGATTTTGAAGAATTTTCGACTTTGGAGGAGCTGAACCTGTGCTCAGAGGCTCTCCTGAAGTTGTGGTAGATTTCACATCTTTTTCATGCTGACTTCCCCATGTGAACACCCCAAGTCAGTGGCCTGAGGGTGCTCTTTCCCTTACACAGGCTTGAGTCCATCTGTTCTTGACCCACAAAGATGTCCTTCTCGTAGCTCTACCATTTGCTCTACCAGACCTCCCTGCCCCCCATCCTCCCCTG
>NW_008332089.1:780884-835884 GCF_000622305.1 Nannospalax galili
ACCATCTCCTGCCCCCATCCTCCCCTGCCCCTACTGTCCCCTGCCGCCATCCTCCCATGCCCCATCCTCCCATGCCCCCATCCTCCCCTGCCCCATCCTCCCATGCTCCTATGCTTTCCGCCACCCATCCTCCTAAGCTGCTCAACCTCCCCTGCCTTCAGCCCTTACCCTGTTACCCAGCCTCCCAAACAACCCATCCACCCAAGCTACCCATATGCCTTTACCCACCTGTGCATTACCATCCTCACCTCCATCTGTACTCCCCCACTGTATGTAGTAGCCAGGCTATAGATAGCTTGTATGTACTGTATTTCTCAAAAACCCAGAAGAAAGGAATTCTAATGTAGTCACTAAGGAATATATGTGATAAATATTTAAGGAGGTAGATTTTTATTTATTTATTTATTTTTATTTTATGTGTATGAGTGTTTTGCCTGCATGTATGTAAGTGCGCCCTTGTCATGCAATGCCCACAGAAGCCAGAAGAGGTCATCAGATCCTCAGGAACTACAGTTACAGATGGTTCTTAGCCACCATCTGGGTGTTGGGAACCGAACCTGGGTCTTCTGCAAGAACAATGAGTGCTCCTCACCACTGAGCCATCTCTCCAGCTCAAAGGGTAGTTATATTTACATCATACAATGTATACAGGTAATATAACATCATATGGTACTCCACTAATCTGTATAATTCTGTTTTAAGTACCAATTTAAAGAGAATAAATACCAAACACACCAGAAAAAAAGAACTTGAGGCACGTGAAGACTTCCTTTGCACAGCTATAACTATCTACCCTCAAAAGGAACCTACTCTTGATTAGGGCTAAAGACCACCATCATTTATTCAAATCATTACTAGTACAAAGGAAAACATGCATTGACAAGTTCATATGTTAACATACAACTTCCTTATTTTTCCTAGTGTTTCACTGAAACCTTTGCTAATACTGTTTATTAAACAATTTTGTTGGATTTCTAAACTTTTAATTTATATGATTTTTCTGTTTATGACTCTTCAAAGCTAAATGTCCTTTATTCACTGGCCAAAGGCATTATAGAAATATTTCCATATTAGAAAAATACTGTGAAAAGCACACTTATTTTTAGTAAAATCTCTACATATATATATATTTGATTGTCTAAGGAAGTAGAGTTTTTGAGGATTTTAAAAATTATTTAACAAGAACATCTGCTGATCTTTTCTAACTCCATGACAAGTCTGTAAAAATTGAACTTCTTACTCTGGAATAAAAACAGAAAGCTGGACCTCCTTGGTCAGTGAGCTATCTTTCTTAGAGGAGGGCACAGAAAGGAATTTAAATATTGGAGAAAGTTCATCTTCTTGAGGAGTGCTAGACAGATACAGGCTTTCTTTCACAGGGTTATAAAGAAGACTTCGGAGAGCCTGGTTTCACTTTGGGGACCAGTCTCCTCAGAGTATCACAGCGATTTAAAAGAGCAGAAGGACATGGGAGAGTCCCAGGAAAAAGCACCCGAAGGACCGGAGTTGAAAAACAAGGGCCCTTGATGAGTTCTGAGCATGGGGCCAGATTCCAAATGTGGGAAGACTGCAATTGGCCACCAGAGAGCTGAGGCCCCTCCCCGATATAGACTGCCTGAAATCTTGGTCCTATCTTGGGGACACCATTGTGAATGTGATAAAGGTCCCAGATTGGAGACCCGTACTAAGGAAAGCCTAGCGTGCTGCTGGCCATAACCCATACAACCCCACTTATTCCTTGAACACAGACAAGTTGTTCTCTGGCCCAGGATGTGCTATGCTGTTGGTCTCTAAAGTCTCCCCACAGTGGGCAGTGTAGTAAACTTCAGTGACCAGGCCATTTCTATTACAACAGTAACAGAAATTACAATTAAAAAAAATGGAGTCTCCTGACAGCTTGGGCAAGCTTTCTGGCATCCTCTGCTCTAAGCAATAAAAATAGAGTTCTTCCATCTGAGTTAACCAGGTCTCACATCCTGAGAGAGGAAAAACAGGTCGAGGAGAGGGAGAACCAGCATGGGGAGAAAGTGACCACGCAGAACTGAGATAGACTCCAGGACTCACAACCCGATGTCTGAGCACTTGAGCCGCTGTAACAATCACGTGCACTGGGAAGTCCAAGGTCAAGGCAGGAGCAGGTTCAGAGCCTGCTGAGGGCAGCCGTCTGCTTTCAAGATGGCGCTGTGACTGCACCCTCACACAGTTAGCAGTGTAAGAGTCCATGACCCAAACCCTCCCTCAAGCCTCTCTAGGGCTCTGCCTCTGTCACTTGAACACTTCTGAAAGGCTTCCTCTTAATACTGGCAATTAAGTTTCAACACATAAATGCTGTGAGACACATTCAAGCCATAGCATCCATGAAATGGCCAAAGTGAAGTATCTCCTTGAAAAACAAGTATTTGCAAATCCCAGGGAAAGAAAAACCCAGCATTCTTTGCTCAGAACCGGGAGCCGCAGGGATACCTGTTGCAAGGTGCTATTCTGGTATCACAAAAACATCTCCTACTGCCAAATAGAATGCGACATCCATCTCTGCTGATCAGTGACTCCTCAGTGCATCCCATCAGGCCCTCCACTCTTTAGTACCCATCACCCCTGCTTTATATTTTACCATCTTCTTCCTATCCATAACCTCTCTTAATCTCCATGAAAACACAGTGGGGACATATTTTTATTCTCTCAACTGGGTGACTAAGCTCAGTTCCCAGGTGAAGGACCCAGGAACCAAACTCACCTGTAGTGTGTATGATATACCAAGGATATTCTCTTTTAAAAGATAATTTTCATTGAAAATTTGTGTATCTCATAAGAACATCTTAATCATCTTTATATCCCCATTGGTGCCCTCCCACAGCCCCCGCCCCAAAACACACACTGGATTTCATGCATTCTGGTACTGATGTTAAATTAGCATCCCCAAATAGCCTCAGTGCAAGTTCATCCACTGAGGTCTAATGAACCTATCTGGAGTCCCTCCCTTTAAGAAAACCAGCTCCTCCTCACCCAGCAGTAATCGGCTGCCAATAATTCTTCAGCTAAGGTTGGGGCCTGCTGCCCTTTTCCACAGTTCTGTGCTGGGTTTTTGTCTGCTTGGGTTTTCATGGGTCTTGTGCACACTGACATTATTGCTGTAGGTTCTTATGAGCAAGGTCCCAGGAGCCTGTAAGACTATTTCCATATGGCCACGCACCTCCTCCCTTGGCTCTTACAGTCTCTCTACTCCTCTTTCACAGTGATCCCTGAGCCCTGGTGAGTGAATATTCTAGGAAGGTGTGTGACATGGGAAGATAATAATAATACACGGCCATGATTACTTAGTGTATTTTAAACTGTTGGTTAATAAAGGCTGTTTAAAGGGGAAAATGAAGAGCAGGCCAGTGTGGACGGGCACTGGGAGCCACCAGCGAGGGAGGCTGTAGACCCAAGCGTTTAGGCCGGAGCGAAGTGGCCGTCAGTGTCACCTGTACCTGCTCCTGAGCTGGACTTGATAGATGAAAACCCTGACTATTCTCCAGTCACTGTGGAATAGTTTTGCTCTTTTTGACAGCCAATTGCCAATTTCTTAAATGAAAAATAAATAAATAAATAAATAAATAAATAAGGGCAGAATGATTAGGGAAACTCAGACTTCCATTTAGACCTAAGACGCCCTCCTTCATTTCTCCTAATATCTCCATTTTTATCTGTCAGCGGTGAGAAAAGACAAAGATGATCCATTCAAATGAAGTTGCCCATCCAATTAACACTCGACTCGAAGCAATAAATTATATCAGAGTTTTTATTGGCAGCTAGTAGGACACCATCTTTTCAGTGGCACTTGGCATGACCTTTAACACCAAATGGTTGAAAGACAAGTGCAGCCCCATCCAGGCCCGTCCCCGCCCTGTGCACGCCATGCCACAGCTCCAGCAAAGTGAGGTCCTGCATTGTGTAGAAAGAGCACACTTCACTTGAAATACAATTAGTGCTGATTAAGTATCATCCAACATTTCATGGGTACACAGCCTATTTTTAACACGTATATTTAAAATCCACTTGAACTGGATTTTCTTCTTCAGCAGTTCATTATCAGCACCTTTTTTTCCCCCAAAGGAAAAAAAAATCAAATGTTCTATAATGCATTTTGTGTAGAACACGGTTCTAACATGACAGAAATTTCCATTAAATGTCAGAAGAATTTAAAGCCCTGTTGTTGAAAATCACAGGCTCAGGGTGTTACGAGTATTTAGGTCTTTGGAAACTTTAATAACCATTGAGTGCAAAAATCTTTCAAAAGTCCCAGTTAGGCTGTAGAATAAGATTTAATCACAAGTTTATTAAAAGAAACCAGTAATTACGCACGTAAAACAAGGGAAGAATCTGGAAGGCGCTCGCTTTCCTGCCTCGCCCTCTCACATTCCTCCTCACACCCTCGCATGCATTTTAAGGATGCACCAGCTTTATCCTGTCAGCCTTTTGCTATTTGAAATAATCATGTCTGCAGCACTGTTAAAATAATCTGCATCTCGCTTTTTCCCATGAGGCTTAACAAAAACAAGATATTGAAAGATAAACAGTCAGAATTTTAATCTAGAGGCAGATAACTTCAGGAGACATCAAAAGGCTTTCAACAACAGGTTAAATGCATAAATGGGTACACATGCACAAACATACCCTCACACAGGTACACACATATACACGGACACATGGACACAAATCACATAGTTATAAGACATTGGAGAACAGAAACCTCAGGAGACATTTATCTTTCTTATTAAACACTAGATTATTTTAGAAAGCATTCCGATCCCTACAAGCACTCAGCTTTCCTTCCCGAGTGTTCTAAGCCTCACTGACACTGCCTTCCTTGGTCCTGCAAACAATTATAGTCCTGAGTATCTGAAGCTTGGTGGCCCAGACACTAAAATATACAGCAAAGAGTATATGGAGGCTAAATAGGCTGTTTAAAGGGGAAAATGAAGACCAGGCCAGCATGGACGGGCACTGGGAGCCACCAGCGAGGGAGGCTGTAGACCCGAGCGTTTAGGCCAGAGGAAGTGACAGCAGTGGTCCAAAGGGTCAGCAGGACTGTAAGCCAGAGAAAAGACTTGAGCTTCTTAGGAAAGATGTTACCAAGACTTACAAAGATGATACCAGAAGCTTAGGTCCAATGTCCTCAACTAGTCTTTACTAATAGAGGAGTACGCTTACTGAGTGTCTTTTATTTGCAAGGCCCGCACTTGGTTGACATTAAGAATGGAAGAGGGAACATGAATACATTCATGACACAATGTGATAAATTAAACTCCTAACCTCAACACAAATAATCCTGATTTAAACCGTAGTCAACAATCATAAACTGTCCATCAATGTCCCGTAAGTCACATGTTCATTCCATGTTATATGTGTAATTTCAATCTATTACATCCAAAATTAATCTGAAGAAGTTGATAAAGGCAGTAAATTGTGAACCAAATTTTGAGTAAGGGAAACAACAAAATTTGTTAGGCAAAACTGAAGAAGGAAAATCATGAAATGTTTATAAACAAAGCATTGGAGAAGCAAGAGAATAGGAGTGTGTGCGCACGCAAGACCCTGAAACGTAGTTCTTGACGAGTGTATTACCAAAGAGATGGGAAAATAATAAAACCCTGAGCTCAGAAGAGGAACTGCTGACTCATGGAATCTCACATCTCTGTCCCTTTATAAAACATAACTGTTGTGTTATGGAACAATAAGGTCATGAGTTACAGCTGAGGAAATGCGGCCTTCAGGCCCGTTTCCCTAACAGCTCCGTATCTTGCTTCTGCTGTGTCCTTGAAGAGCGAGGAGATGGAAGAGAGACAGTGAACGTCCCTAAGCCAAGGTCACTTCCAGTGTAGGCCGGGTTCCACTGTGCACATATGCTAACCAGCCAGGCACACAGCAGAGCCGTGTCCCCTCCCCTTCTCGAGAGTGGAGCACAGTGATTTTTACAGCTGTGTAATACTTTAATGAGACACATGATGTTCAAGTTCATGATCTTCACATACACGCCCGACCTCTCCAAAAATAGGATGTCCTGCCTCGAGGACAGAGAGCTGCTCGCATCAGTAAACAACACATTTCCATCAGCGTAATGAGTTAGAAGCTGGGCGTGAGCAGCGCGGTGTTCAGAATAGGGAGGAATGACTTATGGACAGGACTGCAAAGGCAGTCATGAAATACTTCCTTCTTGGTTTCCTCAGGCCACAAACATATCACACAGAGCTGTGCACAAAATAGGGAAATCCAGAACAAAATAAGGAACTCCAGAGCGGAAACCGAAACGCAGGCCCATTTCATTAAAGCTTATTCAGTCCAAGTAAACCAATTTCTACTAGATGAGACACTCGTGCGCATATCAGAGATTCCTATCCAATACATTTATTAACAGCATATACTCTGATTAAATATTTTGGGGCCTTATAATTTGGGTGCTCACACTGCTGAACTCTAGTTAATTTGATTTCTTCCTAGCTTCCAATTACCAAGGTTGCCGTGAGTTTAGTGTCTCCTCACAATGAATTTCAAATCATCTGCTTAACGAATATTCTCTTCAGCTATACAGGTAACCTGCTTAACTCCGGGCAGCACCTCCATGAAACACAGATCCTTCTCCGAGATCTCAAGTTCTTCAGATCTTGTTTTTCTGCTTCCAGACTGACTCAATAGAAAACGAAGAGTAGCATTCATCCATCTATCATCCGTCTGTCCACCATCCACCCATCATCCATCCACCATCCACCCACCATCCACCCATCATCCATCCACCATCCACTGTTTACCCATCATCCATCCACCCATCATCCATCCACCATCCACCCACCATCCACCCATCATCCATCCACCATCCACCCACCATCCATCCATCATCCATCCATCATCCATCCATCCCATCAGTATTGGTCGGGTGCTGAGCGCCAGGCCAGGCTCTACGTTAGCGACTGGGATCAGAGGAGAGTCTGACTCTGTGAAACAAAGAGTTGGTGTTTCCAAAAGTGTGTCCCGTTTAGTGGAGAGAAAGACTCCATGGGGCTCTATATTACTCTGGCAGCCCCAAAACCAGCACAATGGAGTTTCAGGGGATGTCCACTAGAGTCAGGCCATGAGTTCACAGAGCACTTCCACCACAGTCTTGAGAACCCAAGAGGGTTTGCTCAGCCTTGGGATCTGTTAACAGCTTTTGGTCACTATAACCAATGCCTGATAATTGACTCACTAAGAGAAAAGGGTTATCTTGGCTTCCCATTTTGGAGGTTTCTGCTCATGGTCAGTTGGTCCTGCTGTTCTTAGACCTATGATGAGTCCCTGGCAGAATAGAATCCCTTACCCAATGTCTGGGAAGCAAGGCAGGGGCGTGAGGAAGAAACTGGAATACACAACCCCTTGTGGGGGCCATCCCTCACTGTGATCCCTTTCTTACAGGTTCCACCACCCCCACTAGTGCCAACCAAGGACTAGGCCTTCATCATGTGGGTTTTTGGGAGGCTTTCTAGAACCAAGCTGTAGCAAGATCTATGGTCTGGAGCTAGATAACAGGAATACCTTCTTAGGGTTCTTTTGAGCAGAAATGAAACAAGTGAAACACAGGGCACCGAGCAAATATGTGCTCAGTAAACACTAGTTATTGCTGCTCTGGCCTTTTCCAGCTGAGGATTTGATCTGTTTTTAGCCACTATCTTGGGATGACAAGCTGGCGGCTTCCAGTCAGACCCACTGTTCATGGTACATGCACATAGTACTCCTAAGCTGTAGCACTGGCTAAAAATTGATTTTAATTCCCTCCAAGAAAGAACTAAGCCTGCGCACCTGTGCCTCCCATTTTCCTAGGTAACTCTGTCAGCTTCTGACAGCATTTGTGTCATAGTCTCAGTCCCTACCCAGCTCCCCTTGAAGTCTAAGACCAAAGAATCCATACTCCCCCAGACCCCCAGGAAAGAGAATCTCGCTCATTAGATAAGAGTTGTGAATTCATTTTTGCTACAATTGCCATAAACTCGTTTTATTAGTTTCAAGAAATCAATTGCTTTTTTTTTTTTTTTTTTCAAAAAATGTCTCCAGAGGATCAGAAAAGAGGCTGGTTGCCGTAAAAATTTTGTCAATATAAAGTCTTTGGAGGAGATGGCAGGCAGGATGCGGGTTCATCACCTCATCCCGGGCACATTCCAACCCCACCCTGTGTTCAGATGCTGGGCTCCTCATTCTAAAATTAGAATGTCCTTGGCCTTTCTGGGCACTTTATACCCTGTGCTGTCTGTGTGTTCTGTGAGTTGTGGGTGTGTTTATCTTAATTTACAGAGACATTTTAAAAATCTCAGCCTGTAATGGTTTTGTCAGGCTCGGCCTAATGATGAGTGGTGCAGGGAACTGTTTCAAAGATCTTTCTGTGCTTCATTAGGAGACAAATATACCAGACTCTCTAACTGCATTCTAAAGCTTCTAGAAGGAGCCAGCTTTTCCCAACCATCTGCCCGGAGAATCAGCCTCTCACCTGTGACTGTGTGATAATAGGCGCCAAGGTGCGCTTACAGAAAGGTGCACTTGGTCACAGGAATCAGTCCGGACTGGGACGGACCTTGGCAACAACACACTGATTGCACTGTGCTTCCTTCCAAAGGTGACTCATGCTGAGCACCCAGCACAAGACAGAGGCCTTGAGTCGGGGGTTTGGGGAGCTGGTGGGAAAGCAAGATGAAGAGGGGCACTAGATCCAGTAAGAGCTGACCCTTGCTCAGGGCCTCCCCAGGGGTCTGGGGGAAATGCAGATATGCCTCCCACACTGCTGTCCTCGCCTGCCACGCCCCCATTTCTTCACCCCAAATAAGGGACTGGAGAGATGGCGGTTAAGAACATTTGCTGTTCTCCCAGAGGACCTGCGTTCGATTCCTAGCACCATTGTTAGCCATGTGGTTATTTAGGCAATTATTTCTCATTGATGATTTTGTTCTTAATCATAAAGTGATGCTCAGATGTAAGACTTAAAACCTTGGTCTGCAATACTATAGTGCCTACCTGTAGCTAACGGAGACAACCCGCTATTCTAAAATGATGGCTAAATTTGTTTTCTCCTCCTATCTAGAAGCCTTTGAGAGGGAACTGACACTGATTCTAACCACTCCAACAGCTATCAAAGTACCTGAAAGCAAATCTGAATCCATCACTCTCGAGTCCAGCCTTGGCAGACAAAAGAAAAATGAGGAGGAACCCAATAGAGGGATGCTTTTGGAAGCTCTCATCAAGAAATCCCAATGGACTCTCATATGGACATTTGACAGCCCAGAAGGCACCTTAAATATAGGTGCTCTCTGAAGTTCTGTTCCCTCCCTTGTCCTCCCCTCCCTTGCTTCCTCTCAGAGACTCCTCTCCTCTGTATTTAATTTCCATATAATGATGTTCTGATTAACAAACACTTCGCTGATCTATCAGAAGTGTGAGCAGAAGCAAAGCCATTCATAATCTGTGCCTTCATTTCTTTAATTTAAACATAAAGCTGGGCTTGGTGGTGAATGCCTTAAATCCCAGTAGAGGCACGCAGATCTCTGTGAGTCTGAGGACAGCCTGATCTACATAGCAAGTTCCAGGCCAGCTGGGGCTACAGGTAGACCCAGTCTCAAAAAAATACCAAATAGGGGACTGGAGAGATGGCAGTTAAGAACATTTGCTGTTCTTCCAGAGGACCTGGGTTCGATTCCTAGCACCATTGTTAGCCATGTGGCTAACAACTGTCCATAACTGCAGTTCCAGGGGATCTGACACCCTCTTCTAACCTCTGTGCAGGCATTACATGCATGTGATGCACTTACATACATGTAGGCAAAACACTCATATACATAAAATAAAAATAATAAAGTAGTTTTAAATAATTAATTAAATAATAAATAAATAATGAAATAAACTTAAAAATAGGACCAATAGGGCTGGGAGACAATTCAGTGGGTAAAGTATTTGCCACGCAAGCATGAGGATCTGATGCCCAGCACACACACAAAAAGCCTAGCTTGGCAGCACACCTATAATCCCAGCACAGGGGAGGCAGAGAGCGGAGGGTGCCTGAGTTCATTGGTCATTCTAGCTAACCGGTGAGCTCCAGGTTCAGTGAGAGGCCCTGTCCCAAAATATAAGGCGGAGCGTGACCGAGGAAGACACTGGACATCAACTCTGGCTTCTACATGCATGAACGCACACATATGTACACACACACACACACACACACACACACACACACACACGGAGCAATAATAAACAGCACCTCTTCACCAGGGTTAATGAATGGCTTTGTACACAGGGATAAGAATGCTGCTCCCAGAAGACCATCCCTAATTCCTTCTGAAAGCCAGTGACTCCAGCCTGCATTCATACTTGCAAATCCCACCTTCACCCCCTTGCCCAAGCTGTCAGTCTGCACCTGTTCTATTTCTAAATCTCAAACCTGGTATTTCTCACATCATTATTAATCATTTATAACTCCTCATTCACCCATTTTCCCAATCCAGAAACCCAAACAGTCTGCCCGTCCCTCTCTTTCCCCTCTGGCTCCATTCCAGGCCAGCAAAGAGTTTTCTTTTATCTCTATGCCCTCTTCACCACAGCCCCCTTCCTGGGGTGACGTGAGTTCATGCTCTGAAGCTAGGAATGGAGGAGGATCATAAGAGACCTGAAGATTGACGAGAATGTGAAGACAGGTATGATACTTTATGCACATAGGCCTCTAGGCAGACACTACCAAGCACCCACCGAGCGAGTGCTGGACACAGGGCTGTGCACAGTGAGGAGCCTGCTGCAGCTGAGTGAGAAAACACCCAGTAGTCAATGTACTCTGATATGCACACTTCATTTTTAATTAAATTTCTGAATACATTTATGCATTTATTTTAAATGTTGCATACTTGTTTATTTGCATGTGGGAGGAAGCACGTGAGTGGCAGCTTCCATGTAGAAGTCAGAGGACAATTTGTGGGAGTCAGTTCTCTCCTTGGTCCTGGCAATCAGGCTTGGTAGCCAGCACCGTTCCTGCTGAGCCGTCTCACTGGCCGTATTTAATAGTTTTAAGGCCTTGGAAAGGTGCTAAAGATATATGGTGAAAACTGCCCGGCTTCTCAAAGCCCTGGGGCTCCTACCCTAGCAGGGAGGAAGAAAGAAGAGATTATGTATGTAAATGTGGGTCGCCTTTGAAAAGAAGTCTCCCGACCTCCAATGTGTGGCTCTGATAAACACTACATATGTGCAGATCCAGGTCTTACGGGTAGAAAGCCTGAGTGTACCAGGTAAGGGAGGGAGGTAAACGGGGAAAAGTGACTTCCTGTGTACTGCATGGAAGCCTCACCACTGATGCTTTCTACCCTGGAGAAGGTCAAAGGAGTCACTCCACCCCCACAAGACTTCAGAGAAGGCCATGCTCCCCTTTCTCTGCAAAGATGCCACTGCTGAGTGCAGGGCCCACCTTGGTTTGAGGCCGGGGGATGAGTGGATGAGTGTGCTTGCCTCGGGTGATGGATTTGAATCTATTATCCGCCCTTTCCACCTCACAGACAGCTGCTGTTAGAAATGAGCAAATGACTAGGCCAGTGAGGGAAGCGTGAGTAAAAAATATCACCCTTAGATATTAAACCTCGTGTTTTCAGTATACTTGGAGTTAACTAGATGAAGAGAATCAAGGCTCCACTCAGCTGTTCCAAATCACGATTTCTCACACCTTGCAGAGGGGTGTGCTGAGGATATGCTGACGATGTACCGAAAGACCACAGCACTGCGAAGTAAACCGTGCATATCCCAGCCCCCAACTTCAGCCCAGTCTTCGGTTCCGGAAGGACCGTTTTCCATCATTTCTGGAAACAAGATCATTGTCTCTTGGCTATGTAATCCCCTAGAATGTTCCCCGGACACCTGCTGCTGGAAGAGCTGAAGTAATAGAGATCCTACTCCTAGGTAGAGACAAGGAGCCTCTCAACGCCTTTCCTGTCCCGGGGCTCTCCAACTCCCAAGAAATGTGCTAAGATTTTCCTATGCATCTAGAAGAATGTCCAGTCACCAATAACTCCAAAGGGTTCTTTCCTTCTGTGGTGGTCTCACTGAGAACGTCCCCCACAGGCTCCAAGTATTTGGACATTTTGTCCCCGGTTGGTGGCGCTATTCTGGCAGGTCTTAGAAGGTGTGACCATGCTGGAGGAAGCAGGTCACTGGGGGAGGGCTTAGAGAGTTCTTAAGCCTTGCTGGATCTCCAGTAACTCTGCTTCCTGTGCCTGCATGAAGATGTGAGAGTTTAGCTTCCGCTCCTCCTCCAGGCACCTCTGCTGCTATGCCTCCCGGCATGATGGACTCGTTCCCCTTTGGAACCATAAGCTAAATAAACTCTTCCTTTTATAAGTTCCCTTGGTCATGGTGTTTCTATCATAGCAACAGAAAAGTAACTAATATACCTTGTAAAGTCAGTGCAGGGCAACCCTCATAGATTTACTGTAGTCCAAAATATGGAGGCCAAGGAAAAATGGGTGATAGGAATTTTACCAAGCAGAGAGTAAACAGGATCCTGGAATTCCTATTTGTAGAAAGTCTCTAACAAGCTGAAAGCCAGAGTCTTCAGATCATTCACGTAAATGCCTCCCAGGATGTCGTCCCTCATTAAGAATGTGTGAGCATTACCAAGTTCTGAATTAGATGCACTTTAATAACGCAGTAGAGTGTTCTTATCTGACTGCACCTGTATTGATTGCATTCAGGTCTACCCCTAAATCCAGGTCAATGATTTTACATAAACTTACTGGAGATTCAGACAGCGTGCGCATTTGCAGATTTTTGTAGCTGTCCTATATGTTAGATTTCAGTGATCTAAGGCTAGGAAAGCCTGTCTGCTACTGGGGAAAGTTTATCTTTGCCTGTGCTTTTCTTTTAATCTTCTGGCTACATACTCAATTGAGTTACATTTTTTTAAAGACTGCATTAACAGCAGAAGTTTATTCCTAGTGTTATTATATTTGAAGAGCCTTTTATACAAACAGAGTTAAATATCACATTGGAAAACTAGCAGCATATCAAAATAAAACAGAATGACCATTTCATAATTAAAATGTAAAATATGTTCAGTTGATACACACTCAGCAGAATACTTGGAACTATTTTTTGAAACTAATTTTGTTTCATTGTGATGTCTAAAGACAATATATAAGTAAATTAAATGTAATATTATAATTAAATGTATTCATACTAACATTCAATATTAATTATACAACACATCAATATTGATATACAAGTAAATTCACTGACAACCTCCTATCTGCCTATGTACTAAGTGAATTGACTTGTGGCATTTCTCCTGTGGTGTCTATGGTGACATCATAAATATGACCTTAAATTAGAAGGACATTAACAATAGTGTCTTTCAAGTTTTTCCACTTATGGAGAAGGTCTTAGCTTTTTAGACTTTATGAATAAGGCAAAATAAACCCTCAAAAAATTAGAATTCTCTAATTCTTTCATGTGATAGATTTGTTTCAGCCCTGGAGCCCTTGGAGGATATGTTGATGAACCATATAGACAGGCCTGCCTTAGTGCAGTAAGGTGCAGGAGCAGGTGGCAGACAGCATGAATATACAAATAATAAATATACAAATAAAGCCCAGTGTGGACTCAGGAAGGGTGGAAGACATTCTGTGGGGCCCTGGGAAGATGGAGCAGAGGTGGACAGTCATAGAGAATGGGACAGATTAGCAAGGATATTACTAAAGAGAGAGGGTTATTTGAGAATGGGGGTGGCACACACCTTTAATCCCAGCACTTGGGAGGCAGAGGAAGGTGGATCTCAGTGAGTTCAAGGCCAGCCTGGTCTATATAGTGAGTTCCAAGACAGCAGGGGCCACAGGGAGACCCTGTCTCAAAAAGACCAAAAAAAACAAAAAACAAAAAACAAAAAAACAGTGAAAGGTCAGGTATAGACCATGTGTTTTCATCTAGATATAAAGGAGCACCGAAGGCTTGCTTGGTCCCCAGTTGGCTGGATCCCCTGATGGCTTTGTAGCTGAATGAACCATGAGAGGAAGAAGCTGGTGGGAGGAAGAACAGAGGCGTGTCTGAGGCTCTGTTTTATCTCTGCTCCTTTCCTGTCCACCTCTTTCTGCCTCAGCCGCTGGCTTCAGGGAGGTGAGCAGCGTTTCTCCACCTGGCCCTTCCACCATGACATCCTGGGCTCAGCAACAACAAGCCCAGAGGCAACGAGCCACATAGTCGTCGACTGAAGCCTCTAAAACCAGGGGGCAAAGTACAATTTTCCATTTTTATGCTTTTGTGTCAGTTTTTTTTTTTTTTCACAGCAACGGGCCAAGAAAAAATGGGTGATAGGAATTTTACCAAGCAGAGAGTAAACAGGGTCCTGGAATTTGCAGTTGTAGGAAGTCTCTCTAACAAGCTGAGAGCCAGAGTCTTGTTTGAGAAGCAATCTTACTGAGAAGGAACAGTGTAGAAGCAGTGAGAGGTGAGGGGCCTGGCTACACACTTGGCCCCGACAATGAAGGACCCCGAAGGACCCCAAAGGACCTCGGATTTCATTAAGAGTGCAACGGAAGCCATTTCGGAATACAAAGCAGGGACTAATATGCTCTGACTCACATGTTAAAATACCACTGGCTCCCGTGTGGAGAATGGGCCAATGGGAGAAGGGTATGAACAGAGGCCAGAGGCCCACACAAAGGCACACTAAGCATTGCTAGCTACCCAAATCCCTTCTTTCTTACTTAAATAATCCAACATGTGTATTAGTTTTTTCTTGTTCCTGTGATAAAATGCCATGACAAAAGCAGCTTCAGAGAAAGGGGATTTGTTTGGGCTCACAGTTCAAGGAACAGTTAGTTCATCTTGGTGGGAACATCAATGAGCTTGAAGTAGATGGTCACATGGCATCTTCGGTCAGGAAAGAGAACAATGAGTGTTTCTGGTGTTCAACTCACTTTCAACATTGATAGAGTCCAGGATCCCTGTGGAGGCAAAAGGTCTACCCACAGTCAAGATGGCTCTTCCTATTAGCATAATCAAGACAATCCCCACAGGCACTTCCAGAGGCTCATCTCCCGGGTGAATCTAGTTTCTGTCAAGGCGACAAGACCAGCCATCACAACATAGTGTCTGGAGAGTTATACAGCCACCTAAGAGCTATTTGTTTATATTTACTAAGGCAACATTGTAAGCAGGACAGAACCAGAAGTTTCAGATTTTTAAGAACATTGTTAGACACAGAGGTGGAGGATGAACCCTGGCTGATGTCCCTGTATGTCAGACTATGGTCAGGGATGTGAACACGGTGACCAGAGCCTCAGAATCAGGCATGGTAAACAGGGCCGACTCCAGGATGGCAGAACAGGAAGGTAACAAGGCTCCTGACCATACAACCCTCCACATGGGTCCTGAATGCCCACTGCTTAATGGAATTCTTTTGTAGAAAAGAGCAAACCTCTGCACTAGTTAAGCCACCAGTGTGCTTGGGTTATGGGGAGAAAATTTAACTTGAGCTAATTTGGTAGTTTACCACAATGACTCAGATGAATCCCAAAGTTGCTTGGACTGCTGCATCATGGGAAGTAGGAATTAGAGGTTTTCAAATGGGTATTTTGTAGGTATGAGCATTTGCTGATCAGAAGGTACAGGATAAATGTGGACTCTGAGGGGATGAGAGGACCCAAGAGTAGCTTCCAGGGTTCTGGCTGGAGTCACTGGTGGGATTATAAGTGTAAATTATTAAACAAGCTCTTAGCATAGAATTACAGATGGGCGGATTCAGGATAAAAATCAAGAAACTGCTCTTGACATTATGACTGTTTTTCCAGAGACAGAAAAGTGGTCCTCAGCTGAGATTAAGAATTACAGAAGAGAAAGAAGGGAAGGGGTGAAGTGGTCATTTGCAGAGGAGGACAGTGGATCGAACAGAGAGCTGTCCCAGCACTTGCAGACGGTGTTCAATACTTACGGCAGGAAGGGGATTAACAGGAGCGGGAGAGAGCTGAGAGAGGGTAATGGGGACATGGACATGACTGAAATAAATTATGCACATATATGAAAACATCATAATGAAATCCATTGTGTATAATTAATATATGTTAATAAAAGCATCTTTTTAAAAAAGTTTACAGTCAGACAATCTTCTCCCACTAATGGCATAATTAGATGATTTTTTTTCAGACCACATTCAACTGGCTAGTTATGGACACACACAATATAGTTGAATATCATTGAAATCATGGGTTTGCGTAGGGTACAACAGCGGGATACAGGAACAAGATCACCAGGGATGTGCTCAAGGGAGCAGCTGCTATAACAGACCATGAAATCAATGCTGAGTGAGGAGGGGAGCTTGGAGATGAAGGCAGGGAGGGGCACTGTAAAGTGGGAAGCATACATGAATGGGGGGGGGTCTCAGTTCAGATGATATGTTAGATGTGGTATTATGAATAAGTGAGCTGGAAAGAGGAGAGGCTGGGTCACAAAACGGGATCTTCGATTAGACATGATATAGGGATGGTAATAACAAATGCAGGGAAATGTTTATGAAAGTGGATAACGAAGGGAGAGGAGATGTATGTGGGAGGCGAGGGGCCTAGGAAATGATGGCACTTTATCTAGGAGTGAGGGGCAGTAGAGAGAATGACGTGGTCCCCCGGTCTGGCACTATCTGTAAGGATGTCAGATGGCTTCGGGATGGCATAGGCTTCAGAGATGCCAGTGGGTTTATCTGATTTTGCTTATTTATGCTCTGAGAGAAAAACAGGCAGTGGTCCTTGAAAATCAAAAAGGATAGTGTCAGCCTGCACTTCCTGCAGAGCACATGGTGTGGGCGGGAGCCATCACTTTGAGTCATGTACCATGAGCCATCATCAGAGGGCCAGGTCTGTGCAGCAGCCCCAAAGTAGAGTTTTGGGAGCAGCAGAACTGCAGGGGAGTGATGGATTTGGTGAGGATGGAATGAATGAGGAGGGAAAGGAAGTAAGCAGAACCCCCACATGGAATGCTGATTCTGGGTGCCTTTTGGACTAGATTAAGACATGTGCAGGTGTGATGGTGTTAACTGTCAATTTGACAGAATCTAGAATCACTTGGGAGATGAGCCTCTGGGAATTCCTGAGGTGGATTATCTTGATGGTGCTGAGTTGGGAAAACCACCCATTGTGGGTGGTACCATTCTCTAGATCTAGATGGAATCCTAGACTATCTAAATAAAGGGAGCTGTGGAGGAGCTTTCATCGCTTTCTGCTTCCTGGTTGTGGCTCAGACCTGACCACAAGCTCCTGCTGCCTTGACTCTTCCACCATCCACAGCAACAGGAAATGAAACTAAGACACCAGGTGCCTGGCCAGCATCGTTCCTCAATCACTGCATTCATTACTTCAGAGTCTCAGTTGGCAGTGAGTCCACACTCCTCTGCTGGAAGGAAAGAGCAGGTGGCTTAGCATTCAGTTAGCACTGAGCTGTCCCCTGTGCATCTCTGAGGGGGTGTCTGGAGGAGATGGTCTTGGGAACAGGCAGACTGAATGAGGCAGGGTGGACTACATCCGGTCAGCTGGGATCTGAATGGAGCGAAATCCAGAGGAAGAACAGATTCTTGCCCTCTGTTCTTGGGATGCTTCACTTCTTTTCTTGAAGCTGGAACTCTAGCCTCTCTGGTCTGTAGACTCAGTGATGACTAACCTTAGTTGTCAATTTGATTGGATTTGAGATCAACTAAGAGATATACTTCTAGGCAGGTCTGTGAGGGCCTTAACTGAAGGGGGTAAGCCCTTCCCCAGAGTGGATAGCATCTGTTGATGGTGATCCAGATACAAGGAGATCTCAGGAAAGAGCTGCTGCTCCTGCTTGGCTGCCTTTGGTCCTGGTTGGTGAGTCACCTACACAGCTGCTGCAGCTGCTCAGTCTGCCGTCCTCTGCTGACGTGGAAGCCCAAATTTGTTCATCTCCCACCGTGGACTGGAAACCCAAGGCTCTGCGGAAATCCTCCAGGCCCTCATCATCAGATCAGGACCAACCACTGAGAGAGCTAGATTTCAAGACTGAGCAGCTGCTGAGGTCTCAGAGACAGCCATTGCAGGGCTACTGGACCTATCACAGAGTACAATCTCTGTGATAAGTCTTCCTCTGTCAGTTACCCTGACTAAAACAGGCTCCAGGTACTCAGGCCTTGGGCATCACACCACAAGATATACCACTGGCTTCCAGGCTTCTGAGGCCCTATGTTCTGACCCATTCTACCTCAGCACTGCAGCTTGCAGACAGCCCATTGAGGGCTTCTCCACCTCCGGTGTTGACTGAGCCAATTCCTCTTATAAGCCCCCTCTTCTGTACCTGTCTCTAGTTTCCTTAGTTGTCTCTGGAGAGCCCTGTGTCCTGTGCCTGAAATGTTTAGACTGGAACACACGCAGAGCATGTTCAGTTTGGAACGTGGAACTGGAGACCTAAGCAGGACCAAGCTCCTCCCATCACTGGCTCCTCCCATCACAGGCTCGTCCCACTTTGGGCTCCTCCCACTTATCACAAGTATCCTACTACACAGATCTACGGAAACCCTGAGAGCTACTCAGCCCACATGTCCCCTCAGAGAACCTGCTTTAGAATTGCAAAGGACTGAGCTTGTCCAGGCTGGCTCAGTCCTTTCCATCATAAACCTTTCCTGAGGACAAGGGATCATGCAGAGAGCTGCTCTGTGGAGAGGTAACAATGCAGTTAGCCTTTGAACAACAGAGTTTGAATGGCATGAATCCATATACAGACTCTGAGAATGAAGACAGTCTGAAAAAAGAAGCCTAAGAACAGAAGAATTAAGGAACTGTCCCGATAACCCTGCTGAGCCATCCCACAGTCCCCTTCTGCTGCTATGACATGAGACCAAGTGGCACAAGCCTCCCTGGATCTGCACAGGGAGTTCCCCGCCCCCAACCCCCCACCATGCAGCTCTATAGGAATGTGGCCACTCACTGCTGAGTACTCTTAACCTGAAGTAATACAGGTATAATAGGGCACCTTCTTGACCATAGCTATGCCATGTTAACGTTTAGGCTGACTGTAGTCTCTGAAATTATCAGGCAGTTGGCCTAGGATGTGGAAACACGTCAGCTGGATCCCAGTTGTCTTGGGAACAGGTCAGTGTGTTCCAGAGTGCACCTGTTAACTGCAGATTTATGACTTCTGTAGGTTATGCTGGGCTTGCTTCTGCAAAATAGTAATTGTTGCTTAATAGAAAATAAGGGGCTTTGCACCTTAAGCTTGGGAACTTAAACTTTTCAACCCTGCTTATGGTTTCTCTGTATAAACCTTATCCTAGAGATGGCTTAGGGCTACACACTTGGGTTCTAACACCCTTGTGTAGTAGCCCTGGCCAGAAATGACTTTCATTTGGTAAAACTTTGTCTGAGTGGTCTTCTCTGGTGAAGCACCTTATGACACAGATGTCATAATTACATTTCCTGTTGCTGTGAGGAGCAAAGTAGGAGAGAAAGGCCTTATTCTCATGCTTTGCACGAGGGAACAGAAGGGAGCTTGAAGCACCTGGTCACATCCCATCAACAATCAGGAAACTGAGGGAAGGATGCAGGCTATGTTGCTGCTCAGATCCCCTTTGACTCCTGTACAGCCCAGGACCCCAGCCAGGGAGTGGAGGTGCCCACAGTGGCTGGGTCTTCCCACTCAATGCAATCCAAGCAGTCAGAGGCCCATCTCCCAGGTGATTCTAGATTCTATTGGGATGACAGTTAATACTATCACAACAGGTGGCATGCAAATGTGTGTCCCATCAATGTTTATAATATCAATGGCATTTCTGGTAATAGCAGGTCATTTGTACTTCTGATTGGAGAACTCAAAAATTAGATGTGGGCTTGGACAGGTAGGGTCAGAGTGGGCCTTAGGGAGCCCTGAGCAGTCTACCTCACCAATGAGCTGGTCGCCATCACACTGGTCATCCCCACTGTTTACCAGGACTGCTAAGTCAAGATCCTGCAGGAATGATGCAGAGAATGATGAATCTGGACACAGATTGCCATTAACAAGAGCTCAAGCTGTTCCTTCACCCTGCAGGAGGCAGACAGTAGGGGACCGATGCTCGGGAAGGAGAAAAGGGTATAGGGCTGCAAGTGGGTTGGCCCTGGCAACGTGGCCACTTGGCGCTGTTACAGACACTATTCTCATTGCAGATGCTCTATCCATTAGCAAGGAGAATTAACAGAAGAGTGAGAGTGAGGGGGGACCCGAGAGCACGCCCAGTGTCCAGGCGCTACTGTGTGGCCCCTACTACAGGCCAAGTCCTCACCTACTCCATGCATAGGCTCAGGGCGTAGGCCACTTTCTCTAATGCGTCTGTTGGAGACAGAGAGAAGGTGCTGATGGCTATGGCGCAAGACCAGTGAGACAGAACGTACATGGATGACAGGCTTCTTGGTCATACAAGCGAAGACACAGGAAGAGGTCACAGAAAGGCTGCGGCTGGGTTCACAGAGGTGATGGGGTGTCAACACTGGGGTTTCCCTTACCAAATCAGGACCGATGGCAGGAATACCATGAACCTTATGAAGAGACCTTTACACAGTAGAAAGACACTGACAGACATTTGTTGATATGTTAAGTAGTTTTGAAGCCTCCATGCTAAGCCTGCTTCAAAGCTCCAAAGCCTGAAACACGAGTATATTTCAATGGATCCACTTACTCCGAGGCTTCAAGTATGTTCATGAATAGGTTCTTCAAAACCAAACAAAAGAACACCTAATTGTACTGTAGAAGCTAAAGAGCATAGAAACAGTGCCACACGCAGAGCTCTATTCATGTCATTGTTTCCTACAAGCATACTTCCCCTGCCACCATCCCCTTAAACTGTACCTAGCAAACCCGACCACTCTGCCAGTCAGAAGTCAACAAAGAGCACAAAGGAGCCCAACAGTCCTTCAGCCACACGTGGAAGTTAGGAATCCAGATCTTTACGGCCGTTCCACTTGGGGTGGGTTGTCAAACGGCACAGTTCTGGTTTGGTTTCTGCTTCTGTGATAAAGCACTGACCAAAGACATCGTTTACTTCATCTTAGAACTCCCAGGTCACCATCCATCACTGAGGGAAGTCGGGGAACCTGAAGGCAGGGACTGAAGTAGAAACCACGGAGGAACTACTTACTGACTCGCTTCCCCTGACTTACTCAGCTACTCACTCAGCCCATACCCACCTGCCTAAGGATGGTACTGCTCACAGTGCGCTGACCCCCCCACATCAACCAGCAATCAAGGAAATGCCCCACAGACATGCTCATAGGCCTATCTGATCTGGGAAATGCCTCAGTTGAGGCTCCCTCTTCCCAGGTGACTCTAGTTTGTGTCAAATTGACAGAAGCAAACCAGCACAGACGTACTTCTCCCAACTCCATATCCCTCAAATCATGAAACTAAGAAGTTTGGGATGCATTCTAGTGAATCACAAAGGATTAAGAAAATTATAAGGTGATGAGGAGACGGCTCAGTGGCCACAGTGTCTGCTATGTAAGCATGAAGATGTGAGTTTAGATTTACAGCATCCATGTGCAAATCTTGGCATGACAGTACACACCTGTAACCCAGCTCACGGGGGCAGAGACAGGCAGAGCCAAAAGAATGAACTCCAGTTCAGTGAGAGATTCGTCAAAAACAGTGGAGGAATGGAGAGATTGCTCAGCATTTAAGAGACTGTGTTGCTCTTCCAGAGGACCCCAGCTTAATTCCCAGCAATCATGCCTGGCAAGTCACAACAGCCTGTAACTCTAGCTCCTGAGGGGAGGGGGGAGGAATCTGATGCCTCTGGTGTCCACAAGCACCTGCACTCGTCTACGCATGTGCACACACATACACATTTAAAAAAAATAGAATCTTAAAAAAATAAGGTAGAAAACAGTTGTGGAGGACACCCAGTGTTAACCTCTGTCCTCCTCACATGCCTGTGCAGGTGAGCACGCACACACACACACACACACACACACACACACACACACACAGTTCACACATATGCACCGCATACAAAGAAAAATGAAAATTATGATTACACGCGAATGAGACAAGAAGATGTTTCATTTCATGCTTCTGTTATTTAAGGAAGCAGCAGAGCACCCGAATGTGTCCACCATGCTCCAGGATCACCTCCAGATAACAACAAAGGTCCCCTCTCGAACCTGCTGAGGAAACTACTGTGGGATTCTGGCGCCAACTGTACTTTGGGAGGTGAATGGGAAAGACTACAGTTCAGCACTGACTTAGCTCTGCCAGATGGGCGACCTGGGGACTGTGACAGACCAAGACCCTCCTGGGACTCCTGCATAGCCTGGCAGCCACAGCCAGCAGAACACCTCAGCGGGGAGCACAGGCTGCCTGTTTCCCAGACGGTGAACTAATATGAAGACAGAAAGGTTTTCAGGGCAGTAAGAATAGAAGGGAAGTGGATTTGTTTGTCTTCAGGAAAGTTGTGGCCTTTGGTTGTGAATAGCTGCTCCTGGCTGTGCAACAGGCACTGTTGACAGTGGGGCTGGAGAAATACCAGATCCTCCCTGCACCTAAATGTTGAGTTCAGAGATCAGGCACAAAAGGTGTTTGGGGAACCGTGGTGGTCCTTGCCAAAATTGGTATTGGTTGGTGTGAAATGAGCACAGCCCAGGGATTCTCTGTAAGCTAAATACAGCCATCAGCACAGTCTTATTTGTCCAAAATTAACGTTCTGTCCTGACTTTAATGCTAAACACCTTATGTGATCACAATGTTCTGTGTGCGAGGACAGTTCTGTGAATTTGGTTTTACTCACGCCGTCCTTGTTGACTTGGCTGTGGCACTGTTGGCCTGCGCTCCCTCTCAGGGCTTTTACCAGTCTGGGAAATGGAGGAGTGAGATCCCCAAAAAGCAGAAAAGGGGAGCAGTCTGCCCTCTTTCACTGTGTACTTTTGGCAGAAATCACCACATCATCTGAAGAACTCCTGGATGAGTGGTTGGCTCTGTCAGGAGAGCTGGTGGTGACTTGGTTCTCCTTCCTCTACCGCCCAGGCTATTTCGTAACCCAGGACAACAATACAAATCACCACCAGGCCTCCAGCAAGCATCGTCATCTCTGTCAGATGCCTGGGTCCTTAATTCGAAACAAAACCCATAGGTTTAAGCGCTTCATCTTTCCCAGAATGCCAGTCACTCCAAGATACAGTTCCAAGAACAGGACACAGGAATACTGCTGCTGATTAAGCCAGGCAGAGGAGAAACTGTGATCAGTGTTCTTTCAGAAAATCATATGCGGAGCACCTCCTCTGGGAGCCTCTGACCAGGCACGCTTTCTCTTCAGCCTTTTAGAACATCCTGTCCCTCACCCACTGAAACTTTCTCTTTTCGCCTCCTTTCTGCCCCCTTGGTCCAGAGCACCTCATCTCTCCAAGGGGAGCTATTTTCTCTGGAGCATCTTAGTAAGGACCACCTGATGGGAGAAAAAGCATCAAGCTGGGACTTTGGAGTCCATGAGGATACCAGTCCTGACAAAGGATCCTTTGGCTGTAGACTTTCCAGAATCCTTGATTTCTGTCGGACTGGATAGCTTCTAATATCACCTGTAGCTCTAAATATCTGACACGGGATAGACCAACAGCACACGTCTTCTTTCACCGTAGATAGGAACTCCTGCAGAGTCCAGCAAAGGTGTTCACCTGTTCCTTTTGCTGTGCTCAATGCAGGTCTGGTTTAGTCCCATTCATCTATTTTTAATCATTCATTCATTCACTCAACAACTGTTTACTCACATACACAGAGTAATGACTGTCTTCTCAACATGTGCACAGGGAAGGAACTGTTGCTTCCAGTGCACACATGCTCTCCTCCGCAGTCTTTCTCCACACCAAGGGCAAACTCGGAAACCTGGGCTTTGTTGGGCTTCTATGAGGAAATGTGTAATTCTACTTTATCTCTAATTGCATGAGGGTTCCTTGAAGGTGGTGGTGTGGTCTTTGCCATTCTAATGCTTGGTGCTAAGTGCGGAGTGTAGGGTATGCCCCAGTCCACTGCAACGGGGTCTGCATCCATGGGTGTCCTGTGTCCCAGGCTCTGTGAAGGGTGCCCCACTCCACTGAGAGCAGCTGCAACGGGGTCTGCATCCATGGGTGTCCTGTGTCCCAGGCTCTGTGAAGGCAACTTCCCTGTATTACGTCATTGAAACCCGCACTTTTCCCTGTCACTTATTTATGCTTTCTCCCTTCTTCAGATGAGAAACCGAGGCTCAGGATTCACGTGATTTGGATTAAGTTCAGGCAGATGATAAATGACAGGACGAGGATTCAAGTCTAGCAGGTCAGTTCTAAATTCTTTTCAATAGATATTATATTTGTATGGCCTTAGTGTTTACTGAGTAAGTTGGAGAGTTAATAATTCCAACTGAGGGATGGGGGCCGAGGCACATGCTCAGCCAGTAAAGTTCTTGCTATGGAAGCATTGAGACCTGAGTTTGGTCCTCAGACCACATGTAAGAAAATGTCAGGCATGGTAGTTTGTACTTAAAACATGGAACTGGGGAGGCAGAGACAGGTGGATACCTGGGGCTTGTTGGCTAGCCAGCTTAGCCAAATTAGGAAGTTCCAGACCAGTGAAGGACTGTTTGTAAAAACAAGGTGGGTAATGTCCTATGGAAAGACACTAGAGTTGGTCTCCACAGTTTCACATGCACATATATACATGTGCATATACATGTTCACACATTTACATGTATTGGCATCACAAAACTGGTAGGATGACATACCATATATAATGACATTCCAGATACAATAAATTCAAAGAGTAGAGATTCCTTGTCATCCGTGCCTTCTGAAATTTCATTTAATGTGTAACTTTAATAGTTAACACAGTGTCTCTAGTTATTGTATAATATCTCATATTACATTAATTACATAACTCTGTGGGAACATTCTGTGATAAGCTTTTCTTCTGGATTGAACATATTGCCTATTTCCCGAGTCCTTCTCTAATTCTCCTTCTAACTCAGTCAGCCAAGTTTAACTTGTAAATACATTTACTTGAATAGTTAAGTTTTTAGTCAGAAGGGAAAAATTCAATTAAGTTGAAAACTCATGATATCGGAAATGAGAAATAAAGCTCTCAATGTAGTGACTGGAAATATTTCAATGACTAATAGACAAAAACACATGTTCAACTTTTATCATTCACTGACTATTGACAAAATAAGCACAGAAATATGGGCTCTTCACAGATTAATTTGCCAGTTCAGTGTGTAAACCCCTCCAAGCTTTCCACAAGCTGGACTCGGTCCTCACTTAATTTCATTACAGCTCAGAAAGACTAGATAAAAGAGAAGATGAATGATGTTTGAAATTAGTATTTCCCCACCCAGGGCTAATCTACAAATCAGATATTATCAATTTTCTATCCCATTCCCAGATCAAATAACTGTAGAGACTCAATCCTAGCCGAGTGGGAAAGAGAAATCCCTAGCGGGTGGGGATCACAGCTGCAGGCAGCTCTCTTACCCCTCCTTCACTTAGCAGCAGATTCATTAATTTGGACTTAATTTCAGCCTCAGCTCCCACAGAAGGGGAGGGTCGGAGCCCAAGCCTGCCAGCCTCTGAAGACCGTGAAGGACTGGACCTCAATACATGGGCACGTCTTTGTCTAACATACAATAGGAACTTGTGAAGATTCCTTTCTTATTGGTCATTTAATTTCCCTCTTTTGAAAGGCATTCTTTAGTAATGTGGCCCCCGGCATTTTAAACATTCTACAGGCTGTTACAATGACGCCATTCAGGGCTGTGCTGGAACTGGGTTCTGTGGTATCACAAACAGGAACTGGGAGGCTTGGACATGTTCCCAAGGACTCCACAGCCACAGACTCTGGGACAGAAGATGACAGGAAGGGGGCTTGGAAGAACGGAACCCTGAAGACAAAAAGCTGCCATCAAAGGAGCAGCCCAGCCCTATTCTCTTGCATCTTTCTGTTTATCCTGCCACATCGCAGAATAAGCCACGCTGTGGTATGTTTTAGAAACCGTGAAGAAGACAGAAATATATCTTTCTAGGGGAATGCAAAGTGTAAGGTGAAGAGTCATCTTTCAATATGCTTTTTCATTGGCAAAGTAACCTAGGAGGGAAATAAGGAGTTTTACAAAGAACTAAGTTTAATTTCCAAGTAATGGATCCTTAAGAGTGCCAAAATTCTAGTCTTCAAAGGCAATCATATTTCCCCAATAACCAGTGGACCACAGTTTTATTTAAACTACGGTCTGAGACGATAAAGGAAAATGTGCCTCCCTAATATCTGAAACAAATCTATTGGGATCCCAAGGCCCTTGGCATCGCATTATTGTTACTGAATACAGCACATTGTCCCCACAGGACACTCTAGTTACAAATTAAAAGTGGGATTAGTCGGTTGTGACTTTTCAACAAGGAAAAGTCACTAACTCTCACAGAGTAAAAGCAAATGAAGAACCCCCTTTTCTCCAACAGCCATACTGAAAAAAAAAAAGCCATTTCTTTTGTAATTTCAATTTAATCATGGGCATTCAGGAACTTCACTTAAACTCAGTAACCACAGCAGCAGATGTGACAAACAGACTATATTAACAAGCAAAAAAAAAAAAACGGCCTTCAAATTCCCAAATTTCCCTTCACTCATTCAAAACAAAGTGGTTTTCTCCTTACTCAGCCAGCATGGGGTGCATGGACAGCTCTGTGAACACCTTCTCCAGGATGACTTCAGAGCTGGAGGTCTCCTCCAGAGACAGCCGCAGAGTCCCTGAGGACCACCTCTTGGACTTGATAACTTTGTAGTAGCTGCTGGTCCCGTCAAAGGTGACTGAGCAAGTGCTCTATTGCACCGACTCCATCAAGGCCAAAGACTGCCGTCTCAGTCTGACAGGGGAATTCTGCTGATCTTTCACAGGGCACAGTGATTGCAGTTAATAATAAAGCCCTGGAACATTGGACTGCAATGATTTCAGTTATCCTGGCCTCTGAAAACTTCTCTTAGCACCTCAATGCAAAGGTCCCTTAGCAGCAAGGTACCAACTCTCAGCAGCATTGTGTATAAAGGTAAAAGGTGCAAACGTAAGCTTATCCCCACTCCTTACTCTGTGTGACTTCAAATGAAGGAGTGTTGGGGCCTGTGAATCCAGCTCCTCATCTTGCAATGAATGTATCAGAACCCCAACTCATGGCATAGAGTTACATGGGGGTTTAAAGGTATTAAACATAGCCTGGCATGGTAGCACACACCTTTAGATCCAGCACTCGGGAGGTAGAGGCTGGAGGATCTCTGTGAGTTCAAGGCCAGCCTGGTCTACATAGTGAGTTCTAAGCCAGCTGTGACTACAGGGAGACCTTGTCTCAAAAAGACCAAAAGAAAAATAAATAAATAAATATATCAAACTTGATGACCTCTATGTGTGTGTATGTTTCTGTATACATGTTTATGTGAGCAAATATATGTAGGTGCACATGCATGTGTTTGTTGCATACATGTAAAGCCACAGGAAAACTTCAAGTGTCCTTTTTGAAACATTACCCACCTTGTTTGTTGAGCTAGGCTGTCTCATTGGCCTGGAACTTACCAAGTCCATTAGCTGGCTGGTCAGCAGGCTCCAGACACTGCCTCTACCTCCCCAGTGCTAGCATCCCAAGCCTGGGCCACCAAGCTCAGTTTTTCTACATAGGTTTTTGGTATAGAACTCAGGTCCTCATGCTTACACAGCAAATATTTCACTGGCTGAGCTATCGGCCCTTGTTGGGCTCTTAATGAGCTCCTTGTCCAAAAATAAAAATAAAAATAAAAAAAGAGTAGCTATTTGGTGACTCATAAGACAGGGAAAAAAAACTTGGAAAAGAGAAAAACTGATAAGTAACTAGAAAGAAAAAACAGATGACCAATCACAATTACAGAAAGGTTTGTCATGGACCAAACATTCTGCTCTGAAAGGCTAGAGAGACGGCTCAGTGGTTAAGAACCTTTACTGCTCTTGCAAGAGGAACTGGGTTCAGTTCCCAGCACTAACTTCAGATAGCTCACAATTGTCTATAACTCCAATTCCAGGAGATCTGACGCCCTCTTCTGATCTCTGCAAGCACTTGGGCACACTTGTACACACTTGTACACACACACACACACACACACACACACACACATTATACATAAATAAAAAGCAAAATAAACATTCTTTAGAAAGTGGCAGAAAGGGCTAATTTTACTGATTTTGGCTTCCCCCACATTCCAAGATGGTGTCTTTAAGCCCCTTAGGACAAGGTGGAGCAGGAAGGGGTTTTTGAAATGGCAGCTGATAGAGGCACTTCCATGCAAACAAGGATGCAAGCCAGCCATAAGTCTGCAACCCTGCAGACAGTGCACCTTCACAAGCTGCCACACAGAGGGAAGTGCCCAGAGGTATTGAATGTAGATCTGAGCCTACACACAGCCACAGTGGGGTCCAGTCTGGCCCTTTGAACACCTGTAGTTCTAGGAGGTCAGCAGCAGAAGGCATATTAATGAGGTTTCCGGCTGCCCAGGAATGTGCCAAGAGTCAGGTGCATATTCACAGGGTCATACCTTCACTCAGAGTAACAGTTGACAGAAGTACTCCAGGAGTTTCCCATGATTCCAAGAGAATGCTGTGGACTGAGTATGATTGCCCCTACTGTGAGGTTGGGGAGAGGTGCAGGCTAAGAGCACAAATCTCCAAAAGTCTTGAAAAACTGCCAAGACCCTCAGACAGAGGAACAAAGAACAAAGCTGCAGGTTGGTGGACTGATAGACAGCACTAGTGTCTGTGCACCCTGCCCACTCCGCCAAGCGCAAACCCAGGTGTGAGGCAGAGAATCCACTAGACAGGTTTAAAGAGCTCACCACGAGGAGAAACAGGGATGGAGTTAACTGGAGAGACATCACACACCTGTGATCGAGTCACCACTGTTACATGTGTACTTCCTGGGGATAGCCTTCAGCTTATCCAAGCTACCTCAGATCCAACAGCTGCCTGTTTAGGGGGCTGGATTTTGAGGATGTGTGAGTAGATGGTCTTCACTGTCTCCTCAAGGGCTGGAGATGCCCTGGGCATTGCTATCTCCTCAGAGAGTTGGGGACAGGAGACTGCTCTCATGCGTATGCAACCTTGGCCACAGCCTCTTGAAGAGTTACTCCCTGACTGGGCAGACAGCAGAAGACAAGAGATGGTGGCTGCCGGGAACACCCACCCTCAAAGTGGCAGCCAGATGTCCCTCTCCTCCTCAGACATGTGAATCAGACACAGGCATTGGTGAAACTGCCTTGGAATCTCACACTCGGAGTAGGGCCACAAAGGGGACAATGGGCACCCACCATCAGTGGTGGCACCTTGAAGGCAGGGTCATGGCTGGACTTGGTTTGCAGAAGAAAAGACATCTATTCGTTAGTTTTCTGGTTAGCCAGTGTCAAATCAGAATTTCTAGGGCAATATGAATGTAATAATAAATTACTGGAAGTCCTAGCAGGCCAATCAAAAGACTATCTTATAAAAGTAAAAAAGAAATCTGTCTTTGTATAAACACAACACTGCTGAACATACTGATCTGATATCACTTATTAGCTGAAGACAGAGGTTTTGAAACTTCTTAGAATTCAATGGCTTAGCCTGGTAATAACACAGCTGTGTGTATTGTACCCACTACATGACCGCTCTAGATTAACTATTTATGTAGATAGTCTGGGAATACCTTAATAAATAGCAACACTTTTTCCCATGGAGACAGAGATGCCAGCACTCAAGTCCATATGACACATGCTTACAGAGACAAGCAATTGTTATAAGTCCCCAGGAAAGGAGAGCTAACCTGCAAGGAAGTCAGGAAAGGGTGACAATATGCAACATCTTGCACTGTACCAGGAAAGGCAACGACAGGCGGTAATGAAAATGATCTGATGTGCCCAAGGCTAGACCCAGACAAGAAGGTTTCAAGTCTCTGTCACCTCTGAGAGCCTCAGAGGTGTGGTCTCTGCGCCATTCAAGTGAGTGACCTGGGTTTTTGTTGTTTCTTTGATTTGAGCTGAGTTCTGACAATAGTTTTGTTGTTTTTACCGTTGTTTAGTTCTTTAATTGTTCTTTGTTTAATTCTGGGTTTTTGTTGTTTCTTTGATTTGAGCTGAGTTCTGACAATAGTTTTGTTGGTTTTACTGTTGTTTAGTTCTTTAGTTGTTCTTTAATTCTGCCACCTACTTGGGTAAGAGCTATTTGACAACCAGAGAGAGACTGACCCTGGGCCAAAATACTATGAAGAGAATGATCATCCATAGGGGGAAATGAATTAAATCTGAGTTTTACCATAGTGGTAAGTGGAGGAGTGAGTTAGTTACAATGACTTATTGATATGCCAATTCTTATTTAAAATTGAAGTTGTATTCTTTAAGGATGGGATTCTGTAAAAAAAAAAAAAAAAAAGGAATTGCTTTAAACAAGTGTTGTAGTAGAGAACACTTTCTTCACAGTGCAACGAAGAGGATTTTCTCAGCAGAAATATGGAGAGGGAAGTTTTATAAGTACTCTCTTAGTTTCTTTTCCTGTCACTGTGGTAAAATACTCTGACAAAAGCGTCTTAAGGGGCAGGGGTTTATTTGACATTTCCAGGTTACAGTCCATCACTGTAGGGAAGTCAGAGTGACAGGAAGTTGAAGCAGCTGATCCTATCACTGTACAGATGAGCAGAGAATTAGTGCATCTAGTCCTCAACTCACCTTTCATTGACCCAGAGCTCAGCCCATGAGATAACTCCACCCATATCAAGGGTAGGTCTTTTCACCTCAATTAACCCAATTAAGGTACTCTGTTAGAGGCATGCCCACAGGGCAATCCAATCTAGACAATTTCTCACTGAGACTGGCTTCCCAAGTGAGTCTACGTTATGTCGAGTTGAAAATCAAAAGTAACCATCTCAACTCCACTCCTTGTGAGCTAGATACTCACACTCATCACTTTTAAGCCGTCCATCCTTTGGTCCCACAGATTCATGATTATAATATAAAATATATTCAGCACAACTCTAAAAGTCCCTGTAATAATCAACAATTCCAACATTTTTAAAAGTTCAAGGTATCTTAATACCTTGAGTGGCTGTGAAATAAAAAACAAGTCACATACTTCTAACATATGATGGCATAAAATAAAAAGTCTCATTCCAAAAGAGAAAAATCAGGGCATTAAAAAGGAATAATCACAGCAAAGCAAATCCAGCAAGGAAAACAAAATCCTTTAGCTCTATGTCTGGCATCTGGAGCTCGTGATGAAATGGCTGGGATCCAAGACTTGGGAAATCCCACTTCTCCAGCCCTGTAAGTCACCTGCAGCACACACAGCTTCTCCCCTAAGCTTAGGCTGACCCCACTCCACGCCTGAAGACCTCTTTGGGTGCATGGTTTGGCATCTCCAATATTCTGAAACCTCCAGTGCAGATTAGGCTTCCACACCTTCAAACAAGGCCTCTCAGGACCTCATCACTGGGACTCTAACCTGACCACACTGTGTCCAGCCTCAGCTGCTCTCCATGTCCTCCAATCTTTCATCTTTAATGCTTTCAAGTCCAGTACCATTTGGAATATGTTAACAAATTCTGCCGACAGCTGAAGATGTGGTCTAACCTCTTTGGACCACTTCTGTATCAACTTCTGTGTGCTGACCTGACGGGAACACCTTGCTATTGTTCCCACAAGGAGCTCAAAGTTTGTCCTTAATGACACCGATCTCCATAACCATAATCACAGTGACTCTGTTGTCTCCACTCCTTGAAACTTTAAGCTTGACCACACCTTTTCCTCATCAAACAAATCAGTTTATGATCTCTCAATTCAGTTTCACTCAGGTTCTCAGGACACAGGCAGAAAAAAGCCAGAATCTTGGCCAAAATATTTCACAAGTAGCCCCATCCCAATTCCTGATAAAAGTCCTTGTTCCCATCTGAAACCTCATGAATGGAGCCCCTCTCTCTGCATTTGCCCCACCATTTGCACTGCCACCAGAAGGGTCCAGTAAACTATTTTCAGTATTCAATGGGGTTTTTAACCCCAAGATCCAAACTCTTCCACATTCCTCCCAAAAAACTGTTCCTAAAAGCTGCACGGTCAGGTTTATAACACAACGGTCCAACTTCTCAGTATGATCTCTACCTTGGTTTCTCTTCCTGTTGCTATGATAAAATATCCTGACAAAAGCCTCCTTAAAGAGAAAGGAGTCATTTGGCTCACAATCCCAGGTTACTGAGGGTCGTCAAGGTGGCAGGAACTTGAGGCAGCTCATAGCATGCACCGTGAAGAGCAGAGGACAATGAATTAATGCACACTCAGTGCTCAGCTAACTCTGCCTTTTTTATCCTGTGCAAGAACTAATCCATGAACTAGTACTGCCCACATTCAGGGTGGCTCTCCCCACATCAATTAATCCAATTAAGAACATCCCTTGCAGGCATAACCACAGACAAACCTAATCTGGACACTGAGACTTCCAAGGTGATACTACATCATGTCAACAATCAAAATCACCATCACACATGCCATGTATGTGAAAATTGGAGGACGGAGAACAGAGTGTACTTTTGGATGGCAACAAAGCCTTCACATTATTGAAAATAGGCCTGGTTTCAATACGGTATCTTGGACTTTGGGGACCCACTAAAGAAAAGGGAATTTTCTCCTTAAAAAGTTTCATAGAACTCAAGAGCTCTGAGAGACACCAGAGGGACTGGCAGCCCAGAGCACACGCATGCTTTAAGAGTCCAGGAAGCAAGTGTGCACAGATAGCTACATAGTAACAAGCTATCCTCACAAGCACTGAGGAAAGTCTGCATCCCCCAGACATCCAGGCTCTGGGGGTGCTCAGGACCTGAGACATATCCCTCCTCACCTGTAAGTCAAACCTTACATGCCCTATAAAGGTGTGGGCCTACCTGTCCTGACTGAGCGTGATCGCCCACCACATCCTCTCCCTCTCCCTCTCCCTCTCTGTCTAATCCATTTGGGTTTGAAATTTTGTTTGGACCACATTTTTTACTTCCTCGTTCTTTATTTATAGATACCTCAGTCACATTAGCATGCACCTTGACTCCCCCTCAAACTTGGGCTACATTTTCTACCCAAGAGCCAACCCCTGACTCTGAAATCCCAGCTCTTACCTTAAGAGAGAGAGAGAGAGAGAGAGAGAGAGAGAGAGAGAGAGAAAAGAAGACCAGAGTGACAGTGATAACCGACCTATGCCTGTGCCTCCCGCTGACTCTGTGGGGTCAGTGCAGTGTGCTGACACACTGCAGGTCTCAGGACTTGCCCTGGGCCCTGCGGTATGATTTTCACCATCACTGTCACTGTCATCACTGTCACTGACTTTGTGTCTGTAAGTCAGCTGTTGTGATAAGCACACTTGCATACACTTATTTCAACTGTATTCTGCTGGAAAGCATCGTTACTCATAATTTACAAAAGTGGGAATCAGGGGCCCAGACAGAAAAACTTACCAACCTATCTACTCACTAACCAGTAAGGCAAGGGCAGACTCTGAAGAAGGGCCATTCCTCCTGGCCTCAGTTCAATCTGTAACCCAACCACAAAAGCATGGTGTATACAAACTCACACAGACACACAAATACATTTTAAAAATATAAATGTTTTTTAAAGCCTATGATATAAATTTCTTGTGGAGGAGCGCTATAATGACCCTTACAATCTATACTGACCATTTGGCCTGGCCACACCTCAATATTCAAGCTCCATGTTCTGAGTTCCCACAAGACTAACAGCCAGGACATAGCAGCAGCTACCTAATTTTATATTGTCTAAAAATGGTTGCTGTCGTATTATGGGTATTCCTTCTATGACCACAGCTAGGTAAGTTCCTGGAGTTCGAGGTTATATCTGCTTGTCACAAATCCTACTGTTATAGCCATCTGAGCATTTAAAATAAGTACAGTTAATAAATCCTCAAAATTTTAAGATAACTATCATCTCAGACAACCTACATTTTAAAAAAATATCTCTTGCTATCCCTTCTAGGACAGAGTGCTCAGCTACATGGACATATGATTTCATTCACCCCAATTCTGCTCTTATGTTTAGGGTATGTGTGTACATGTATGCTTTAATTATGATTAATTCTAGCAGTACTGATCCATTTACAACAGGATGTGAATAATTCAATTTAATCACATATAAACAGATAAAACAATGTTCAAAGTTTACTGAGACAACTAAGACAATTTTTGATAATGACTTTAAAAATCATGTGTGTGTGTGTGTGTGTGTGTGTGTGTGTGTGTGTGTTTGGGCATATGTGCACGTGACATCAGTGCCTTCAGAGGTCAGAAGAGGCCAGAGATCCCCTGGAGCTGGAGTTACAAGTGGTGATAAGCTGCCCAATATGGCTGCTGGACTCTGAACCCAGGCCCTCTGTACTGAGAGTCTCTGGAAGAACAGTAGACATTCTTAACCACTGAACCATCTCTTGCCAACCCTGATAATGACTTTATAATACTAAAAATGCCACACCTGTGTACAACATTGAATCCATATAGATTTCAAACAGAGCCTGCTTCTCTGGTAATAACATGTGCCCCTTACATTTTTCTTCATAGAAGCCCACACCAGTTAATATTTCTTTCAAGGATTGTGGAAGTTTTGTAAATGTTTTACTGCAACAAGAGTTATAAGAAATACATATTTCTGGACATACTTCAAAAACACTGAAAAAAAGGAAAAGAAGTTGGCAGAAGCTCTTGTCCATTGCACTGGACAGCTTCAGTTGTCAACCTGACACCTGGGAAGAGGGACCCTCAATGGAGACATAGCCTCCATCGGACTGACCTGTGACTGTGTCTGTGTGGCATTTGTTGAGTGATACTGGAGGGCCCAACCCACTGTGGGTGGTGCCACCCCTGGGCAGGTGGTCCTGAGCTCTGTAAGAAAGCAGATTGAGCACAGGCCAGGGGAGCAAGTGGCAGTAAGCAGCATTCCTCCATGGTCTCTGCTTCAGCTCCTGTCTCTAGGTTCCTGCCCTGAATTCCCTCCATGAAGGACCTTGATGCTAGAAGTGTCAACTAAATAAACACTTTCCTTCCCAAGGTGGTTTTGGTCAGTGTTTTACCACAGCAATAAAAACCAAACTAAGTCATCCATTTTCCAAACTTCCTTCCACTGACCACACTGTCCTGTGTTGAGCTGCGAAAGGCAAAGTTTAGAGATTCTATAAAAGTTTTGGCTCAAGCACAAATCATAGTGTCTGAATTTGACCAGACAAGAACCTTCCAGACTTCAGTAGAGTGAATCTTAGACTCACATAAGTATATTTAAGTGATGCATAGGAAACCACAGAGGCAGAGAGCAAGTGCTGGAACTAAACTTACAGCTTCCCTATGGACAGGACTGGTCTCCTTCGGAGAGGGCCTCATCCAGGGGTCATTCTGCAGTTACTGCAGAGATAGACATTTCCTAGTACAGCAGCTTTGGTCTTTCAGAACTAGGAAGGGACATTGAGATGTAGAGGTAGAGAGTAGAACCAGGGAACTTGGCTCTGGGTTGGCCCAGGTAGAAAACTACAAACAATGCTCTATCTCAAACTATCCTAAGATGTCTGCTGCTTCAACTCCCTAATAGCTTAAAAAGGATTAAATATCTGAACTCTACTGTAGCTTTCCTTCTTTCTTCACAAAAGAAAAGGCTTGGATCTGAAAGAAGAGATATTCCAAAAGATTAACAAGGGACAAGGAGAGAGGGCAACTCTGCTTCCCTGGCTGTGCCTATTGCCAAGCTATTCTTTTTGTTCACATCTTTCCTCTTCCGGCTCCTTGTACGCTTTGAAGAACTAAGGGCTTTGCAGAGGTTTGATTGATTCAAGGTACCAAATGTAGACGATTCTCTCCTAACACAACCATCTGCTAAGCAGGCAGATTCCCCCAGGCAGCTGCTCGTAGCAAATGTGACATAACACCTCCAGGCAAATTGCGTGACCTAGATGCCAGTAGACTAGCTTTTCTTGAACCATTCTGTGAGATGAGGGTTTTAATCTTGGCAGCTGTAAACATAGTTTTGGATTGTTTCAATACAAGAACACTTTCCTTTTGTCAAATATGAGGGGTTGCCTTCCTTTGATATAAATCCATGCCCTCCTTCTGGAAAGCTTGTTCTGCTCCTACATTGAATGGCAACCTCTCTTTGCCCTTTGCCTGTGCATAACACAAACTATCCTGAAAGGTACTTACAGATATTCTCGGACCTGGTATAGAAATATCTCCACTTATATGATAAAATAAAATGCTCTATATTTTTTGCACCCTTCCTGTGTTCATCTCCATCTTTACAACAATACAATGATAGGTAATCCTGAGCCTCTACTAGGGAATATTTTTTATGAAGTCAGTCATCTGGCTAGGGTGCTAACAAACGCCTTCTGCAGGCATTCTCAGATAAAGTTCTGGTTCACCCAGCACATGCACACAAGCATGGCCCAAAGGTCAGAAAATGGCAAGGAAAAGCATCTCAAAATACAATGCAGACTGTGGACTGCCAAACAGCTCCTTCCCACCCTCCGTCCTCCCTCCGTCCTCCTCAGCCGGGTGGAACAGAAAGTGTTCTTTGCATTTTCCAGAAGCAGCAGTTTCCAGTGAGAAGTTTGCCAGCCAGGATGTTTTAAAATGTTGCTGAATGATTAAACACAAATCCTTAAATGGAGAGAGCTAGTTTGTATTAAATATCCTGGAGCAATGCTGTCTGCCCACACTTGTGCCCGTGTCTGGCTGCTGGCTGATAAACGTGGTGGCTTTAAGATATGACTTATTAGCATGCCTGTATATTTCTACCTCACACAGTCACCGAGGGGTGATTGCTATCTCTTAATTGAATTCTGTGCCGGCAACTGTGTCTTTGTATGCTTGTCATTATAATTTCAAGGATGTAACTTCATTTCCTACTTACAAATAATAATCATAAAAAATATGAAGTTGTGTGTTTATGTATTCTCCTGTGTGGGAGCATGTAAGTGTGTGTGTGTGTGTGTGTGTGTGTGTGTGTGTGTGTATGTGAAGAGAGACACTCAAAGTCACTCTGTTACAGAAAGACACAATTTAACAAGCCATGCCAAATATTTCTATAACCAGGTGACAGTTTTCTGACTGTGGTTGGTAAAAAGGCAAGTTTTGCACAATAATCAAATGTGATGTGGTGAGCACAGTACTCAGTGTGTGGTTATGAAACTGTTCATTTGTAAGCCTGTCTTTTTCTATAACTTGAGAGAGTAAGCTGCAGTAATTCGGTTGGCCCTCTGTAGACTTCACAGCTCTAGTGTCTTTGTCTGACTCTGGCAATCCCTGCAGTGAAGGCCCGGAGGGGACGACGCCTGAGCAGTTCAGGGTGGCACTTCATCAGTTGTGTCCAGCGCAATGAGGCTCGGGGCTAGGGACACTTCACAGTCCAGGGTGCCCATCTGACATCCATGTCCTCCTCTAGAAAGTGAATCATCTCATCCAATTTTCTAAGACTCAGGCAATCTCGTAAAGCATTGTGAAAGTTGTAACTTATCCTGCCAATAGGTAAGATGTCCAGTGTTGTGACGGACTCATTGGTAAGGAAAAGTTCTAAAGTACCGACATAACTAATTCAGAAAATGCTACCAGCCTAGATGATCCTGCAGGGCACACAAAAGATCTTTCCTGGTCCTGACATAACTAATTCAGAAAATGCTACCCAGGTGCTACCAGCCTAGATGATCCTGCAGGGCACACAAAAGATCTTTCCTGGTCCACAGGCAACACAGAGAGTGGGGGAGCTGTTCAGAAACTCCAGAGGTGTAATCTCTGGTCTCGACCATTCGTTGTAACTATTACGTCTGATCGGACTCAGACATATGTACAGATAATCTCTACTTCTGGGTAGAACCTCTCCCTTAAGACACCTCAGTGAGAGAGGTAAGGCATGATGTAACTCTCACAGCAAAACATTCCATGATCATACACTTTTCATGGGATTTCTGGTACTTTGGAATATGTGGATTAAAACTGCAATTCAGGACTAGTGAGGTGACTCAGTGGGTAAAAGTATTTTCTACCAAGCCTGAGGACTTGAATTTGATCCCGGGGACCCACATGGTAGAAGGAACCAATGTTCTCAAGTTGTCCTCAGACCTCCACACATGCACTGTGACACATGTACCCACATGTGTGTGCACATGCACAAATAAATAAATAAATAAATACGAATAAGAAGTGGTCAGTGGAACTCGTGACCACAATTGTAAAAGTGTCTAACTGTCGGAAATGGCTTCCAGTGTTATAGGAGTCGCTGCTCCTGCCCTGGTTAAGCATTGGTCTAGATCAGCCCTGGTAACTCATATACCATCTGGTCCCACCAATCTCTCTTCCCAATTCTGGAGACACCTGGGACTTCATGTAGAACTGGGACCATTCTAAGCCATGTGTTCCTCTTCCATGTTCCTCTTCTAGTGAAGTGCCCAAGAAAGAATTACTCACAGAACCTTTGACTTCCTCGTGACACAAAACATTTTAAAATCTCAACCTATTGCTGTAGGTGACTTTTTTTGGTACTATGGAAAATGAAATCCATTTTTCTCAAGTCAATTCAAATAAAAGTTATAGTTTACTTTGAAATGCACTGACTTTTTCAAACTACAGAGATGAGGAGGACACTCTTCTGACTGAAAATAAAAACAGAATCTATGATCAAGTTCATAGTGTGTTGGAGCAGGGTGATGTGGGGTAATAGAGGAAGACAGAATATAGACGTACAAAAAGTGTCATAAATTGAAAGCGGGTTTGAATAGTATAAAAGGAAGAGGAGATCACAGCCTATGTGGTGCTAAATAGACGAACAGAATTTATGGAGAGATGGTATCAATGACTTGATTTAGGATTTCACAAAATTTCACAAGCAATGTGGGTCAGATAGTCTCATCTTATAAAGCTCTATGTAGAAAAACACAAGGATGTAGAAAGCACTAATTTATTTAGGTGGAAAAAGAGACTGAGTCAGCCTTAAAACTGGAGTGAGCCGCTCAGTACAGGGTTGAGGCCAGGGGGCCAGAATTACCAGCAACAGATGTATCTGTTGATTAGGGCCACAAAAATGCTGTGTAACACACATGTAGGATGTTACAGCTGCAGACAACAGCAAACCTTTATCCAGACACTGATCTGTAGTTCACTGGGGTCAGCTGGCTCAACTTCCACATGGCTTCTCTCACCCTTCTAGAATTAGGAGGTGGCTCTGGTCTAGGCACAAGTCCAATAATGCAAGCATATTTCAAGTCTGTCAAATCAAATCTGTCCTAATCCCATTGGTTAGTCACCTGGCCAAGCATGATATTAATATCATGGGATGTCCATGTGTGGAGAAAGAGGAAGAAAGGTGGGGCATCTGAGCAATGGCCCAAGACACCATAAGGGACTCGAGCCATGGTTGTTCTGGAGACTGAGGAAGAGGAGAGACATGAGGAATCTTAGAGGATTCAAGGGGGAGACAGTCATCGGTGACTTCCTCCAGTAGGTAAGATTCAAGGCAAAACAAAAAACTTAGAAGAGAATTCCAGAGCTTAAACTTGGCCCATTGTGATTACATCATGTGGCCACTATTCTAGGAATGGCTGTCATAGAATGGACAGAATCTGGACAAATGACTTTTACTCAATCTTGCGACCAGAAGCTACTGTTTATAACATAAACGAGCTCACTGAACCATGTGCTCTTGTGACCTGGGCATATGATCTTGATCCCTTGGGTGCAAGAACCCCATTTTGCCTTCCGCCCAAGATAGTGAACAATGCGGATGTGCTTGAATTAGTATCTCAAACTCAGTGCATTCAGTTCTGTGTCCTCACTGGAATCACTAAGACTTAAAAAGAACACTAAGGATTAAAGGGGGAAGTTCCCTGATGATAAGGGTGGATCCAAGCTTGTTTTTCCCAAGGTGACGCTGGACAAATGGTTTTGAATAAAAGTATGGGTGAGGCCTGGCTTGGGAGCACAGATCTATGAGATATCTGAAGGAACAAACTCAGAGTTCGAGTCCACTTGACTTTTAAAACTTCATGCTGAGTCAGGCTGATTATTTAGATACAATTGTAGTATGGCTTAGGAACACTGCATACTATCATAAATAAACATTAGTAAGAAATGAAATTTGAAGAAGGCTCTAAGTTTTGCTTTGGGTGATCAGGCAAATGTGTGTCACAGTGTCCATAGGAATCCATTCCCACGGAGAAACAGAGTCATGTCTAGAGAGAGTTCTGGGAGCCAGGTACATGGAGACTGAAATCAAGGAGTCCTTAAGACCATCAGGAAGCTGGGCGTGGTGGCGCACACCTTTAATCCCAGTACTTGGGAGGCAGAGGCAGGTGGCTCTTTGTGAGTTCAAGGCCAGCCTGGTCTACACAGGGAGTTCCAGGACAGCTGGGGCTACAGGGAGACCCTGTCTCAAAAAGACCAAAAAAAAAAGGCAGGAAAGAAATGAGCAAGCTCTTGGTCATCCTCATCAGACTCCATGCAGGAAGCAACCTCTGTTGTCCCTTCTCCCACATCACCTCACTGCCAGCTTCAAAATTCTAAATAGATTTTACTAGGCTGTTCAGAAAACTTTCGCTCAAATTGTCCCTTCTAAGGACAACTTGGGTTTGATTTGGTAGTATCACACCAACTATCATCAGAAGCTTAGGATATGAACTTCCTTTCTATTGAAAGAACAAATCTGGAGAGATAAAGAAGTGGTGACTCTATAGATTGAAAAGCTCAAAGTCAAAGGAATTGGTTGAAAACCACCAAAGAAATGCATAAATAGCAAAATACAAATAGGAGACACTCAAAGGGGTGATTTTCCACCTCACAGAGCTGTGCAGATGGATGTGAATGAAAGTTCCCAGAAAAGTCCTGCATCTTGAACTCCTGCATCTTGAGCATGGTTGACCAACTGACTAGCACTTTCATGTGAGTCTTTGGAATGCTATGCATCCAGAGCCTATTACAATTATCTTGAGCTGCTTTTTAGCCATTAAGAGCCACTCCTTACCTACTTCTGTTTCTGACTCACCATTCTTGAGACTAACAGAACGCACAAAATGTATTACCTTAACAAAAGAAACAGTTTCCACCAACCAAAAGGCTAGGAATGTCATTAGATAGCATCATTAGTAGAAGCCCCCGCCCACCACCACCATCCCTGCACCTCTGCCTGCTTTGCTATGCCCCACCTACTGAATGTGCCTACCACTGTATGTTGACTGATGACTTTTCTTTGTTCTGTTACTATAAAAACTTCATGATGTTACCAGGGGGAGGTGGGGGAACTGACAGTGTCTGGCTGGGAGGGGAGGAGGAAGGGACATGCAGGGGACCGTGGGGGTGGGGGAAAAGGGAACTCAGGAGGGGGAAAGGTGGGAGGCAGGTGTTATGGGGAGGGCAGGGATAATGGGGATGCTTGGACTGGGAAAGAGGAAGGTTGGAGGGAGGGAGGATGAATGGAGCTTGGGTGGCATGGGAAGCCAGAGAGAAATGAGTTGACTCGGGAACCCCGAGAAATACACATGCTGTGCCCGAACATTACTAGTGCATGTGCATACCTGGGGCCTGCATGGCAAGGAGCATAGTGCCAGACGGGAGAGACCTCCCTTAGAGTGGTTGGTCAGGGTGGTCCAAGAGACTCCCAAAATAACACAGCCTATTGCCACAGCCCTTGGTTACTTCCCAGAACTTGAAGGTAAGATCCTACTGCTGAAGACAGGACATACGTCAGACACAGGACATGGAGCAGTGGATCTGGAACTGACCTGGAAGCCTCCTCCCTGAAGACGAGCTCTCAAGTTGTTAGAGTATACTATGCAAGCTGCTAAGGGAGAAAATCAATCAATGGTCCATCTCAATTCTAAAGCCTAATAACCACCACGATTAGCACAGCAAACTACATCTACTGGTGCAGTAGTGGCACTGTTATCTGAGGGGTAATCAACAGCTGTCTAATTGAACTAAAGTCCTCTCAATGGAGGGAACTCATATGAGGGTGGCACTGTTATTACAGCCAAATACACATGGCTGGAGAGGTCATAGATCCTAGAGAAAACCCTATCTCTGTCATATCTTTAGACAAATGAAATTTCCTACCATACGCTAAATATGGATCCTTATATTTACAAACAAGTATGCCAGTCACCACTCAGCAAAGAAGCTTCTCCTTGCAACAGATGGAGGCTACTGCAGAGTTCCACACCTGGTCACACACAGAGACTATACATCTAAGAGTTGCCCCATCCTAAGTGACATATGTACAGTGAAACTTCTAACTTCTAAGCTCATGGAACATAACAGAACAGGAGATAGAGAGAATGCTAACGCAACCCTCAACTGTCACCGGTGAGGCTTCCTCACACAACAGAGTATGATGCACACAGGAGGCCATAACTGGCTATGCTTTAGAGAATAAGAGACTGCAGAGTGTGTCCCTGGGTAGGACTCCTATGTTAAACCTCACCGTCCCCTGGCTCAGGGACCATTGCAGAAGAGGGGGTAGAAAGATTGTAGGATCCAGGGTTGGTCCATGAACATTGAGAAACAAAGGACTTCAGGCCACCGGATGCTTGTGTCAACTTGCGGCAATGGTGGCATCAAGCACATATGGACTCAATCAGGCAAGGGCCCAGAGTAGAGTGAGGAAAATGGGCAGGAGGCCAGCCCTAGCCTGGGAACTATTGGAGACTGATAACTGCTGCTCCAGGGAGAGTAGACTGTCCTTAAGATCTCAAGATAAACTGACCAGACTCCAATGGATGAACCTGCACCAAAGGACATCTGAGTACAAACGCTGGGGACAAGGTCCATCTTTCTGGGGCAATGCACCTTGTTACCTGGAAGTTCCTCCAACTGACCACTATGGCAGCAAGCTATAGTCCCAGCTCCTTCCCACACTCCTTGGAAGGAGCTGGGGGGGGGCAATTACCCCTCCCACCCAATCAGTTGACCTTAGCTCCATGAAGGGGAGAGGCTAAAGATATATAAGCCGAGAACACCATGAGGCAGGCCTCTTGCCATTTTGTGTGGCTGTTGGGAAGCCACAGGATTTATGTTTGGATGTGGGCTTTCCAGCACAGCCATGAATGTGGGGGCACCCACTCTTCTGTAAGTAAACCAGCACCCGAAGCTCAGTTAGCAAGTCCGATAAACTCGTTAAACTTTTCCAAACAGTGGTTTGGAGAATTCTTGCCTCAGGTTGTTGTAAGGACAGTGGGAGGAGGGAATCAGACACCATGTGTGCCTTCCATCAGTGAATTTGACTTTACAATTGGCATAGTTGGGAAGGATACAACAAAACTGAGAATGAGTTTTGGAAGACCAACGACCAAAGTAAAGTTGGGTGAGGGGGGAGGAGAGTGTGGGCTGAGGAAATGTTAACCTGGCGGGTCATTCCCATAGGATTGGTGGGGATGGCTGCAGTGGGATGGCTGATCCAGTGGACAGTGAGATGTGTAAGTAGGGTGAGATGTGTAAGTCAAGGTCAATGGGAGAAATCCCTGGGTGGTGGCCATCTTGTAGATGGTACAGGGTGGCATGCCTGCTTGACAGGTGGGGGCTGCCATGTGAGTATGGTGATGTCTTGAAAACAGCAGAGGTCTGGAACAGAGTCTGCAAGCTCTGAGAGTAGCACACCAGGGACAGAAATTTCAACAAGCGGCTGCAGAGGCTGCTTGGCTGTTGCTATCGGTAATAAGAAATCTAACGCAAGCAGAGGCCTTAACCTGAAGGGAAACTGAATTAGAGTGAGCAATGTGTGTATGGGCGCCTGTGTGCGTGTGCTACATCTGTATGCAAATGTGTGCTGTAGGTGCCATCTTCCACACGGCGTGTGTGGACGCCAGAGGTTGACATCAGGTTGTCTTCCTCAGTTGATTCTCAGATCTCCTTTTTGAGACAGGGTTCATTTGGCTTATAGGTTATTGTCTATCATCCTGAGGAAGGCTGTGCTGGACAGAATCCAGTGTTGACCTGACACACCTGGAAGCGGGAGCCTTGATTAGGGAATTTCTTTTATCAGACTGGCCTGTGGCCATGTCTGTGGGACATTTCCTTGATTGTCGAGTTATGTGGGAGAGCCCAGATCACTGAGGGTGGTGCCATCCCTGGGAGGTGGTCCTGGACCATGTACGAAAGAAGGCTGAACAAAGGTCAGAGGAGCAAACTTGTACGCACTGTTCCCCCATGGTCTCTGCTTGCCTAACTCCAGGTTCCTGCCCTGAGTTCCTGCCCCGGCTTCCTTCAGTGATGAACTATGACAGGGACATGTAAGACAAATAAGCCCTTTCCTCCCCAGGTTGGCAATGGTCAGAGTATTTCATCATAGCAACAGAGAGCAAACTAAGACAGATGCAAAAGGCCCAGCTGCCTAGGGATGGTGCTGCCCAGATGGGCTGGGCATCAATTAGCAATCAATAAAATGCCCCACAGGCCAATCTGATGGAGGAACTTCCCCAACTGAGTGCCCCTTCTTCCCACATGTGTCAAGTTGACAACCAAGAGTAGCCATCACGGTGCTCAAAGAGCAAGCGTAAAACCCGGTCAAGCAGGAGGGGTCTCACAGTCCTCACCACTTAAGCCAGGGGTACAAAAAATTCTTAAGTATTATACACATATGTGTTTATGGGTATGCTAACCATTCCCGTCGGTACTGTGTGTGCATATGTACATGAACCTGTACAGGAGGGTTCTTTGTATCTTTGTGTTTACAACTTTGAACTCTAACTGGAGCTCACAGCAACTATACACTTGAGTCCCCTGGGTAAATGGGTTCCCTGGTAAGGCTTCCTGAGAAGGTGACATCATTAAAGGATCACAGCCCCTCATCTCTTTCACTGAGAAACACTTGCAAGTAGCCATTGTCTTTAACAAGTTCAATGTTTTTGTTCCATAAATTGAAATAACAGCGGCCTGTCATCTTCCATGTTAAATTCTTCAAGAAAAGTTTAAGTCAGCAAAAACAGAAATCCAAAAGTAGTGAGCTGAGCGAGTCTTCAAAACCTTGTAAATGTTTTTTCTATTGTTATTATTACAGAAACACGAAACAGGGGCTGGAGGTGCTGCTTTTGCCAGGGGCGGAACTGTCACAGCGAGGTCTCTTTACAGGAAGCCAGGGGCTGGGGAAGGTTCTGTATCTGTCTTATCGCTTGACACATCTGGGCGTACATTGCCTGTCACATCTGCATGTCTGTATTTGGTTCTGTAAAGCCCAGGCAATGCTCACTTTCTTCTTCACTGAATTTCTTCCTTCAATGGATCATTTTTTTTTTCCTTCAAAGTAATTTTATACTGCTGGTCATGCTGGCAACACTATATTAAAAGTCAAATTCATGTCAATACCCCTAGATCAACTATCAGATGTTGCTATTAACATTGACATCAAAATCATTAAGAAATTTCCATCATGTAAATTAATTATACGAATTGTATTGGCATGGATGCAGAGTGACATTATTCATGCAAATAATTAAAAATATGCCTCCTGCAAAACGAATTACAATAATGGAATAAAAAATTATTCTTGCATCTTGACAATCCATTAGGCTCAGTTTGGGGCACTCAGGACTCTCGGATGATCAAGAGAAGGGGGCAGACTGAGGGCATGTAATGCTGTGAGTGTCCACGTGGAGGCTGAGGACAAGGGGCACCAGGACACCCAGGCCACACTTTTTACAGCTCTTCTTTCCTGTACTGTTATTTCTGCAATTCTTGTTGAAGGGAAGTAGGCTATTTTACTGTTACCAGTCTGAAGTCTCAGAGACCACTCACATAAAAAGGTTGTGGTTATTAAAACACCGCATGATCATCGAACACAACAGAAAAAAAATAATTAACCTGTACCCTCACAGGTTATCTCTTCTACACCACAGCAGTGTAATTACCACCCATCAGTGAGCAAGAGGGAGTTTGACTAGGCGTTTACAGATGTCTGCAAACTTTCTGAGTGAACAGGGGTCACAGTGAAGATGAGCTACAGGTTCTTCGGGGGCAGGGGCGTATCTAACCTGGTCAAAAAACATGGTTACCAACTTGTGCAAGAGAACACTTAGAGCTGATGGAAGGCTTTAAAACAGGCCAGGTGGGCAGGAAGCAAGACAGTCAGCAGAGCACAGGTCACGGGGCCGAACCTCTCCCTCACAGTCAGATCCTGTCAAGGAAGCCTTGTCACAGAACTGGAGAATCCCAAATTCACTCAGAATTTAGAGGAAAATAACAAAAAAAAAAAAGCCACAAGCGTAATATGGAGTTAAATTGCATAAAGACAGAAAAATGTATTCGTAGTCATGTGGCCAGGGAAGTAGCGGACAAGGGGCTGTCCAGGAACCCGGAGTGCCTCTGCTTGACACAATTTGCCCAGCGAGATGGACTTGCTGTGGATGTCTGTCCTGGTCCCCCAATTTTCAACTGTTTTGAAACTTCACCTTGAAGTATTTCATTAATATGCTCTATGTTCTTAACGTTGTTCTGGAAAAAGTCCTTGTATAGTATGAGCAAGACCCTGCGTTCCATTCTCAGCACTGAAAATAAGTAAACTACAGAATAAATCTACAGAATAAATAAGAGCCAACAGTGCGTGTCACCGTTAAATAAACGCTGTACATTTTGACCTTCAAAAAGGCCATCTCTGAGCCCACAACTGGAATTTGCCATATAAATCAACCAGACTGGTTTGTCCTTACAGAGACAGAGCCCGAGCCTGTCTGCAGGGTTTAGTGAAGAATGGGCTCTGCCCTTGAGATGAAACCATCTTCTGAACCTGGGTGTGGTTCTATTTCCCAAATGCTCAATAAAGAAATAAAAGACTGGTCAGACGTGGAGGCGCAGGCCTGGAATCCAGCACTCCGGAAGCTAGGCAGGATGATGAGGATGATCATGAGTCTGAGGTGAGCCTTAGTGAAGCCAGCCTGGGCTACAGAATAAGGATCTGTCTCACATAAAACAAACAAAAAGCAAAGATCTTTTTGTTTTAAATAAGTAGAATGCCTACTCTCACAATTCTCACAGTAGCCACACAAGTGTTTCAACAAGAAATTTCTGGAATCCTAGCAGAGCTGGAACAGGCCGTGGACCTGCTTACTTTGGAAAGACTATTTTCCTAAGAAGTGATCTCCAACCAAAATTATGTGTCAAAATTTCCAATTAAAAAAGAATATTCCTTCTAAAATGCAGTTTCCCCTTCCACTTATAACCCTAACTGAACAGTATTTTAAGCAAATCTGTTACAAGGTAATAAATAGAGAAACCACAGGAAAACAGCAGTGTTCTAGTTCAAAGAAACAATATATAATGGACTTACTATTGCACCCTGCCCCGACCCAGTGAAACCTGTTGGTAATAGTGACCCAGATTTCTGAGGCAGGAGAGCAAACACTCCTGAGAAGGAGATCGGATCTGCCTTCTGTCCCCACCATGTCTCTGTCTGTCTGCAGATCTCAGAGTTGGGAATGATTGTGAAGGGGCAGAAGCTCCAAGTCCGCAGGCTCGGAGGGTGGAGAAAGGACCCTGGTGACCACCACCAGGAGAACAGGCCCAGCGAGGGGAAGTGAGCACACTCATGGGACCTCTTCTAGAAGCCCAAGGAAAACAAAGCCCAGAAACGGGCATCTCTCTGAGGTGAGCACAAACCAAGAAGGCAAGGCCCTGCACTGAATCTGCTGGGACTCTGGCAGAAGGCAGTGAGGAGGCCCACCCCATTCAAGGCTCGGACCAAGGACAGAGACATCCTGGACACTGATTTGAATCATGTTTTGACCATGTGTGTAGAACATGGATAGAGATCAGCCTTAGATTTCTAAAGCTCCATGGGCAGGCCCAAGGCTGAACCCATTCGCTGCAGAATCTGCTGGACTTGGAGTCTAGATGGCTGCCCTCTAATTAGCTGAGGGGTAGCATCAAAGCCCAGAAACAGCAGACTGTCCGTGCCTGAGCTAAGAGTGGGACCAACTGTGCCTGACTGACTGCGGTGCTTAAACAGGAGCAACAGCAGATAAGTTTGGATTTTTGTGATCAAACTGTATTGGCCAGTTAATTAATCCTGAAACCTGGTCGGGACCTGTCTGTGCACAGGGTTCCTACCAATTTGGCATCTTGTCTTCTAAAGATGCTCCCCAGGATGCCATGCCCCAAGAGAAGCAGATTGCCAGACTGCATGGTCCTCCTGGCCATCCTACAGAAATGTCGCTCCTTCCCCAAATCCCAGAGTAAATATTTATACTGGCCCCTGACTGAACGCACTTTGAGATATCCATCAAGCAGCTCCTCCTGACCCTCTGAGAGTTTGGTTAACAGTGGATTGGACCAAGGCAAATGCTTTCTTCAGGACACCAAATCCCTTTGATAAAAAATATTTTTAGGCTCTGGATGGTTCAGCGGTTAAGAGCACTGACTGCTCTTGCTAGAGGACCTGGGTTCGATTCCCAGCACCCACATGGTAGCTACAAACCGTCCTTAACTCCAGTTCCAGGGGAATCCGAAGGCCTCTTCTGACCTCCACAGCACTGCACGACACAGGTGCACTCACATACATGCAGGCAATACACTAATACACATAAAAAAATACTAATAATAAAATATATTTTAAAATATTTTAAGTTCTTTCAGTATAATTAATAAGTATTACATTTAGTTTGACTTGGTTCTGGACTCTTTGTTTGGTCTTTATGAAACAGGGTCTTCTGGTAGCTCCAGGTGGCCTAGAACTCCCTCAGTAGACTAGGCTAGCCTTAATCTCACAAGGATCCAACTGCCTCTGCCTCTTAAATACTGGGATTAAAGGTGTGGAACACCATGCCCGGCCCTCAGCTACCTTTCCTACACAGCCCAGGCCCACCTGCCTAGGAATGGCCCCACCCAGTCATCTGGGCCTTCCTATAATCAATTAGCAACCAAGAAAATGCCATACAGACAAGGCCACAGATCAATCTGATGTGAACAGTTCTTCATTTGAGATTCCCTCTTCCCTGGTGACTCTAGATTGTGTCATTGACAAAAAGTAGCCAGTACAGAGGTGTAATGAATTAGTAAAGATTTGGCACCACCAAAATATTTCCTTTTCTAGCCTGGGAGCAGAGAGTGTGGAGAAGACCCAGAGTGTGGAGAAGACCCAGAGTGTGGAGAAGGCCCAGAGTGTGGAGAAGACCCAGAATGTAGAGAAGACCCAGACTGTGATCTTAAGATGAGAAAGATGAGATATGTTAAGACAAAAAAGGAGAGAGGCAACTGTTTGAGGGCAGGGGCTGTGGCTGGAAGACCAAACTTCACAGAACAGTACGAGGCTGGCAATCTTGGGGCAGCCATGTGATGCTGGACCAGGTGGCCTGAAGGACAGAGGGAGAGTGTCTTGAAATAAAGATCAATGCTCATTTCTCATAATTCCAGGGAAAGGAACAGACTCAAATAGGAAGAGAAGTGGATGTAATAAATTACCTCAATGAAGCAAAGGATCCTGGCTTTCATGGCTAATGTAACCAACCCAGAGGGGCCTCCTGAGCCGGAGAGAAAACCTGATGATCCAAATCTCCACCCTGGTTCCTCTGTGACAGCAAGATCTTCCTTACCAGAGCCTAGCTGCTCTCTCTCAGGGTTTCTAGTAAGAGGTTAGGGGAAATCACTTCAGACTGGTCTAAGAGAAATGGAGTTTATCAGTAAGAGCTGGATAGTCATTCTCTCTCTCTTTCTCTCTCTCTCTCTCTCTCATACATCACATACCTTCATACATATGTACATACATTAAGATGAATCATAAAATTACCAGTATCCCATTCTCACCAACAGAAATGTGCAACATTATGATACAATGTACATAATCCACCCCCCTACCCCCCACCCCAGGCTTCTCTTCCTTTCTGGTCTTCTCTTGAGCATAGTAATATCTCAATTTAAATTTTCTGGCTCTGTAAAATCATGGTGACTGAAACATCAGATTCCAAATAACTTGGAAAGAGCTGGACACAGAGGCCTGTAGTCCCAGCACCGGAGAGGCAGAGGCAGGAGGATTGCAACTTGGAGAGTACCTGATGCTGCATAGTAAAACCTAGTCTTAATAAGAACAACAACAAAACCAGTAACGTAAACTACAAATACTTGAGAGAGAAAGATCTTCAGTTTCAGCTTGAATCCACTGGCCAAGGGAATGGACTGAGGGAAACAGTAAACAATGCTTGCTGTGAGCACTCCTCTGCAGAAGGTGAAGGATAGGGGTGTGTGTGGAAGAAGGAATGCTGTGTGTAACAAAACGACATAAAAGATACATGGTTTCTCTCTACTGCTGTGATGGAAACACTGAGCAAAGCCAACTTGGGGACCAATAGGTTTATTTGGCTTATAACTCACAGTCCATCATCAAGGGAAGCCGAGACAGGAACCCAAGGCAGGAACCTGGAGCACAGGCCATGGAGGAATGCTGCTTACTGACTTGCTCCTCTGGCCTGTGCCTAGCACACTTTCTTATACAACACAGGACCACCTGCCCAGGGTATCACCCACAATAGGCTGGGCCCTCCCACGTCACTCAGCAATCAGGGAAATTCCACCACAGACATGGCCACAGGCCAGTCCAATGGAGGAAATTCAATTGAGGTTCCCTCGACCCAAGCGTGTCAAGTGTAAGGTAAAGGGATACATGGATGTTTAGAAAGTAAAGGGATGCATTGAGTGAATGGAGAAATTAAGGGATCATGGAAAGCAAAGGGAATCAACAGTGTGCATGCACAGATGTGTGTGTGTGTGTGTGTGTGTGTGTGTGTGTATGTGTGTCTGTCTATGGAAGGATGGTAGAGTTCGAAGACCAATCAGTTCTCTGAGACAAGGCAGTTGGATTGCGAATTAGAATGCCCTTATGCAGTAAATTGTAGTGTGTTTTCTGCCTGTTCAAAATACCCATTCTTTGATGGGAGTCTAATAAGAATTAATTCAGTGGTGGAGATCAGGTCTGGGTTGTTATTACAGCATTGAACCACGTGATGAGTGTGTACCCACTCTGTGGCCATTACCCACCCATTCTTTCCAAAGGATTTCCACAGTGACAGGGTGAAGTCCAGATCACAAGCCCGCAGGGTGAGGCTTTCCTTGATGCCCCTGCTCCCACCTGATGAGCCTCACTGCTTCTCACCCCGTGTTCTTCTCTCCTGTTTGACCAGCCTTGCCTGGCTTTCCCCAGACACACACAGCATGTGCTGAGCCTTTTCCAACATCATCCCAACCCCCCAAATCTTCCCTCACCTCCTAAATCATCTAATTTACTCTACATTCCGATCAACCTCACCCCTCTCCATGAAGACCCGCTTGATAGTTCATCACCACCATCAACTTGACTGCATTTAGAATCACCTAGGAGATACACCTCCAGGTGTGTCTATGAGGTTATTTCCAGAAAAGTTTAACGGAGTGAAAAAACCCACCAGAGAAGTAGAACTGATTAAAGTTGTGTTGATATTGATCTGCAAGCAGCCTGAGAGGCAGTACATTCCGGTTAAACCCTGACCTACGTGTCACTGACAAAAGACATTTAGCATGTTCATCTGGGCAGACAGCAAAGTTCGAACTATTTCTGTTGACCTTGTGAAAGGCTGAGTTAAGGACCGTACACTCAGTTCCTTACCACTGATGGAAAGGAGGCAGAAACCACATCAATGTTCTATCGTATAGGCTGAGGTCCTGGGCTCAGTGAAAAGACACAAAGGAGGGGACTGGAGAGACGGCTCAGCGGTTAAGAGCACTGACTGCTCTTGCAGAGGACCCGGGTTTGGTTCCCAGCACCCACACGGCGGCTACGAACCATCCTTAACTCCAGTTCCAGGGGAATCCGACGCCCTCTTGCTGACTCCATGGCATTGCACGACATGGGTGCACTCACATACATGCAGGCAATACACTCATACACATAAAATAAATAATAATAAATAAAATATTTTAAAAAAAGAAAAGACACAAAGGAAAAATCAAGCTGAAATTTCCTCTGTCTCTGCTTCCTGGCAACAGGCACAATGTGACCAGCTGCCTCGTGTTCCTGCTGCCCTGCCCTCCCCTCTGTCATGGATTGTAACCTCTTAAACTATGAACCAAAATAAACCCTTCCTTCAGGGTTGGTCCTTCCTTGATTTTTGTCACAGCATTAATAATAGTAACTATTAATACTACAACCCTTTCATGAGCTTGGCTCTTGAATGTCCGCAAAGTTCCATGCACTGGAGGCTTGGTGACCAGGGTGATGACACTGAAATGTTGGGGGGGTGCTTCAGAAGATGGGGTCTAGTGAGAGGAAGTTTGATCACTGAGGACATGACTCAGATTGGGACTGGAGGAGCTGGGCCTCTCCTGGCCTATATTTCCTCTTCCCCACAATGAGGTGAACCCACCGCAGGCCTCTACCATAAGTACTCACACCACCCTAAAAGAAATGGGGCCAACCAACCATAGACCAAAACCTCCAGAGCTGTGAGCCAAAGGAAACCTTTCTTCCCTATAAATTAATGATCTCAGGAATTATGTCGCAGTGACAGGAAGGTGACTCACATACCTCCTCATCTTTGGCTTATCAATAGCAAAGTTTCCTTCATACAGGCCCTGGGCTGTGTGAAGACAAAGGGGACCAAGCACAACTCTAGGCAGTTAAAATCTCTCACCATAATGACTGCTGTGATTCCACAATTATCACCTAGTGATCAAATGTAACCTCATTCTCTCAAGACCCCATCTCTTATTCTCTTGTCTACTCCCTGGAGTGTTCCAGCTCTAACCCTGTGACCCTATGGACTTCCACATGGCATTGCTACCAGGCTGCTTTGCCCCGCTGCATGTGTCTTTCCAGAAGGCTGTGTTCCCCTGAAGAGCAGAATACTGCGTGATTTCTCCCTTCCACACAAGCCAGAACAGGTACTGCCACAAGAATACCTATTAAGTTGGTTAAAGGAAAGGAAAAGAGACGGAATAAATAAATAATTCTAGAAAACACAATTCTGCATTTATACCAGGTAAATAAGCTATGTCCCTGGTGTAGGAGAGAGAAGGCACATTCATAGCTGCACAAGCAGAGAGAGGGCCATTTATTTTCATGTAGCGTCTTTTATTCAAAGCATTACTAGACACTTGCTGGGAAGAGTTAGTCGCACCTCAATGAGGTGTCATAGCTACATTTTATAATGGAGGGGAGGCTCTCTTCAGATGTCTTCTTACCAGACAGAGACCAGAAAATGAGTATTAGACAAGAAACCAGCGGTGCGGGAAATTCACAGTATCAAACAAGCCGCGGAGTTTAGGAGGACCTCATGATCAATGCAGCAGTGGAGGGAGCTTCTGGTAACTTCATCCTAAGACATAGGCAAGGACGGCAGGAGGAGGGTGTCCCTCAGTGAGGCTGGCTCAGTGGGCCGGGGCTCCCCGTGTGAACTCTTTGTCTTGGGGACACCAGGGAATTGGAATTGATTTAAAATGTGTTGATATTATTCTGCAAGGAACCTGGGGGACAATGCATTCTGGTTCAACCCCGCACCCAGACAACATTTACACATGTGATGAACAAAAGACATGTTTAGTGTGTTCATCTGGGACAATGTTAAAGTTTGAACAATTTTCATTGGCCTGTGAAAGACTGAGTTAGGAAATGTACTCTTAGAACTATCACTGACGGTGGCAAAGCAGCAGTTAGAGATCAGAAACTGTCGGTGTCCTCGCTACACGTCCCCCTGGAAGTATTGGGCAACTCAACCACTATAATCAATGAAAGTAGGAAAGAGAAGCAAAGACCTTTTCTGAGTATTTGTATGCAGCACAGTGAGATTTATGCATGAGATGCAAATTATTGTACATTATTTACACGTCTGAGGGAAAACAAATCTTGAATGTAAATGTTTGGAGGGCAAGTTATTTTTAAATACGAATGTAGCAAAAATTATTACAGCATTTGCAACTCCCACTCTGTTAAAGAGACTTCCAAATGAGTTTTTAAAAAGAATTTTTATAGAAATTACAGAGACCATGGCAAATAAAGCTTGAGAAAAAGTGGAAAAGCACTAAAGTCTGGTCGGTTCCACGGCCAGAAACCCTTTGGGAAAATCAGGTGTGCTCCAGTTGATTGTAGGATTGCTGCTCTTTCTAAAACAACCTTCTTCTTAACTAAAATGGGAAACATTTGTCCCCTTTTTTCAAGGCTTTCGCTGTTTCTGTGGGAGTTCAAGTAAATAGAGTATCTTATTATTTAGATATTTTAGTTTGACTCCTTTCATAGACCTAATTTTGAAAAAAAGAAACATTATGACTGGAGAGATGGCTCAGCAGTTAACAGCACTAACTGCTCTTGCAGAGGCCCTGGGTTCAATTCCCGGCACCCACGTGGCTAACAACTGTTCATAACTCCAGTTCCAGGGAATCCAAGGCTTTCTTCTGACCTCTGTGGGCATTGCATGATATGGGTGCACTTACATCCATGAAGGCAATACACACATACACATAAAATAAAAATAGGTAATTTTTTTTTCATTTTTAAAATTTTTAATAACTACATGATTAGAAGAAGCCTTTCACTACAGATTTAACATATTCAGTAACACACTCCAGAGCAAGAGTACATCACTTTCACAAGAGGGTACAAGTTTCTAGATTCACAGTTGACTTAATACAATTATACAATACTGAACTCAGTATAAGCCCTGTAAGACATAAAATTGAATGAGTTTTTAACCTTTAAAAAAGATCTCCATTTCATTTTAGAATACATTGTTCCTTGCAGAAAGGCTCATTTTTTTTGCTACTAACTGAGATGTTGATGCATGCATCTCTAATCTATATGCATCTGATTATTACTAGTCATAATTGTTGCACTTGGATCCTTGGCGCCTGTGTATGTCTACGAAGTCATTGGGTAGATTTCAGTGGTAATGTTTATCACCTCCACTAATTAGCATGACATAAATTTCCATGCTTCCTCCTGAAATACATTATTTTAAATTTTTTGATTTGTGTGTGTGTGTATGTGTGTGTGTGTGTGTGTGTGTGTGTGT
>NW_008332089.1:836612-837348 GCF_000622305.1 Nannospalax galili
TAGTCCCCTGGAACTAGTCGACCTAGGAGGGCAAGGAGAAAAAACTGTCCTTTATGTCCCTCTGACCAAGTTAGTATAGGCCTCATAGTATGGCTGTTAAACATCCAAGAAGGTTACTTCCACCATTCTGGTATTTTTAGTTACTGTGTGTCATGTAGATAAATCTTGGGCAAAGACCAATTGTTCTCAGATAAACCTTACCTAGACATATATTTCTTGATCTGCTATGTATAATTTGTCAGTAGGTTGGAGGAGTAATATGATTCCATCTGGTTTTCAAAACTAGCTAGGCATTATTTATCTCTCACATTGTCTCACCCCTCAACCATAGATTTCCCACTTAAGGTGCCCCCATTTCTCCCCTTTCTCCCTTAATAATACCCTTCTCTTATGGTCTTACCTCTCAAACTCCTTCTTTCCCTTTATCCCCTAGTTTCCTTGTATACCCTGCCCTCCCCACTCCCTTAAACTAACCCAATTTTTAACTATATCTCCCTTATTAAGGCCTGTTTCCTACTGTTCTTCTCTTTCAGGTTAATACATACTTTAAAAAATATTCTATTTATTTTATATATATGACTGTTCTGCCTGCATGTCTGTAAGTGTACCACGTGCATTCAATGCCACACAGAGGCCAGAAGAGGGTGTCGGATCTCCTGGAACTAGAGTTACAGATGGTTGTTAGCTGCCATGTAGGTGCTGAAAATCAAACCAGGGTCCTCAATAAATGTTCTTA
>NW_008332089.1:838955-839605 GCF_000622305.1 Nannospalax galili
GATTGATTTTATAACCTGCCATTGTACTAAAAGTGTTGATCAGTTCTAGGAGTTTTCTGGTGGAACTTTTGGGGCTTCTTAGATACAATATCATATCATCTGCAAAAAGGGATAATTTGAGCTCTTTTCCAGTTATTACTCCTTTAATTTCCTGCTCTTGTCTTACTGATCTTGCAAGAGTTTCAAGCACTATGTTAAAGAGAAGTGGGGATAGTGGACAGCTTTGTCTGGTTCTTCATTTTAATGGGAATGCTCCCAGTTTTTCTCCATTTAGAATGATGTTGGCTGTGGGTTGGTTGTATATGGCTTTAATTATGTTGAGGTATGTTCCCTCCAGTCCAATTCTCTCTAGAACTTTAAACATAAAAGCATGTTGAATTTTGTCAAAAGCCTTTCTGCATCTATTGAGATGACAATGTAGTTTTTGTCTTTGAGCTCATTTATATGATTTATGACATTTATTGACTTACATATAATTGAACCATCCCTGCATCTCTGGGATAAAGCCGACTTGATCATGGTGGATGATCTTTTTGATGTGTGTCTGTATGTGGTTTGAAAGTATTTTGTTGAAAATTTTTTCATCTGTGTTCACTAAGGATATGGGTCTATAGTTCTCTTTTTTGGTTGTGTCTTTACCTGGTTTTGGA
>NW_008332089.1:840016-883173 GCF_000622305.1 Nannospalax galili
TTCATTTAATTCCAGGAATACTTTTATTTCTTTCTTAATTTCTCTTTTGACCCATTCATCATTCAGGAGTGTGTTGTTTAATCTCCATGCATTCATGTGGTGATTAGGGCTTCTTCAGGTGTTGATTGTAAGCTTTAGTGCATTGTGTTCTGATAGAATGATTGGAATTATTTCAATCTTTTGTATTTGTTGAGGTTTGTTTTGTGCCCCAGTATATGGTCGATTTTAGAGAAGGTTCCATGGGGTGCTGAGTAGAAAGTATGTCCTTTGGTACTTGGGTGGAATACTCAGTAGATGTCTGTTAAGTCCATTTGATATATGGGATTATTTAATTCAGATGTTTCTCTGTTAACTCTCTGCCCTGTTGACCTATCTAATGGAGACAGTGGGGTATTGAAGTACCCTACTATTAATGAGTTGGGGTTAATTTGAGTCTTAAAGTCCTGTAGTATTGTTTTTATGAAGTTGGGTGCACCAGAGTTTGGAGAATATATGTTCATGATTGTAATATCTTCTTGACTCATTGTTCCTCTGATCAGAATGAAGCGGCCCTCTTTGTCTCTTCTGAGTAGTTTTAGTTTAAAGTCTATTTTGTCAGTTATTAGAATTTTTTTCTTAGTACCATTTGCTTGGTATATTTTTTTCCATCCTTTCACTTTGAGATAGTGTCTGTCCTTGAAAGTGAGATGAGTTTCTTGCAGACAACAAAAAGATGGGTTTTGTTTCTTAATCCATTCACCTAGTCTGTGTCTTTTGACTGGGGAGTTCAGTCTGTTGATGTTTAAAGTTATTAATGAAAAATGAGTATTGAATCCTATCATTTTTATTTCTATTTACATTCTTGATATAGCTGTACTTTTCCACAGTTATACCTTCATTGGAATTCATTCCAGAACCCCTTGGGTATAGCCATTACTTTCTTCAGCTCTTTGTATTGCTTCCCGAACTCTCTGAAGGGCTAGTTTTGTGGACATGAATTCCTTCAGCCTATTTATGACATGGAAGATTTTTCTTTCCCCTTCGACTATAATAGACATTTTGGCTGGCTATACTAGTCTGGGTTGGCATCTGTGGTCATTTAAAACTGGGAATACTTTGGTCCAGGCTCTTCTGGCTTTCATAGTTTGCAGTGAAAAGTCAGCTGTAATCCTAATGGGTTTTCCTTTATATGTGACTTGTTGTTTCTCTTTTGCAGCTTTCAGTATTGTCTCTTTGTTTTGTACATTTAGTGTTTTTACTATGATGTGCCGTGGAGAGTTTCTTTTCTGGTTCTGTCTGTTTGGTGTTCTACATGTGTCTTGTATTTGTATGGGCATGTCTTGTCTTTCTTTAATTTGGGGAAATTTTCTTCCACGATTCTGTTGAAGATCTGGTCCATTCCATTATCTTGGGATTCTTCTCCTTCCTGTATGCCTATGATTTGTACGTTTGGTCTTTTTATGGTGTCACACAATTCCTACATATTCCATTCTTATGATTTCTTAAATTTTTCATAATCTTTGCTTGAGTGGTCTAGTTCATCCACTTTATCTTCCAGTCTTGATACCCTGGTAAAAGGTTTTTAAAAAGTGAAACATCATGAAAAAAGTCAATTTACTAACCCCATTCTCTCAACCAATTCATCCATTAGTTTTGGAAATTAGGCTAAAAGCCCAGCTGTGTGAGGGAGGTAGCAACAGGCTTCACCCACAAATAATAAGTACAGCAGGTTCTGAGTCTCTGCCTGTGTTCTGGGTGTTTGCATAGATCATTTAATCTCACACAAACCACACTTGTGGTTGCTTTCAGATGGGGAAACTGAGGCTCAGGACAGTTGAATTTCCAAGTTCTGCACAGCTGGAAAGCAGTGGGTGCTGGATCTGCACAAGCACTGAGTGATTCTGAGGAGACCACAGTTACCGTCTTAGGGCTGCCTCTAAAACACTGCGATGGTACTGAGGAAAGGTGATGGCCTTGTGTGTTCCTAAAAATCACTCACAAATCCAGAGTGGCTGGATGCCAAGCCTGGTATGTTATGTATGGTATTTAACAACCTGATCTGGGAATCTGAGGCCATGATGCTCCAGAATCTGCAATGTTTTGAATACCCCCACAATACCACAGTTGGAAAAATTCCACTCCTGATTTGGTGTGACAGGTCACGGTCCAAGTTCAGGCATTTAAGTCACCATCAAATTTCATGGTTGAACGTGTGTGATTTAATTTGTTTTGCTCTAACCAGCAAGGATAACAAACATCTTTCCATGTGCTCATTTACCATCTCTGTATCCTCTTTAATGGAACCTCCACTCAAATATTTTTCTCAGTTTTAAAATTAGGTTCTTTTCTTATCACTGAACTTGGAGCATTCTTAATATATTCTAGGTGCAAATCTTTTATCAGATACAAGCGTTGCAAGTAATTTCCCCCAGTGTGTGGCTTGTGTATCTGGTCTCTTCACGGTATCCCTTGAGGAGAAATCGTGCCATTTTTCTTGTCTCCCAGGGATCGCTATCCTTCCTTGCTCCATATATTGGAGAACTGCTGTTGCATGTTTTTCCTGGTCTTATTCCTTGTTTAAATAAGGGTAACACTGGTCCTCAGTATCTCGTCTTGAATGGAAGCTGCGTTCTGACATTCACGTTTGAAACCATAATGCTGAGATTAGTAAAATGTACATTTTGTTTAAGTATTTCTAAATTTTAGTAGATATTGGTATTGTGAATTTTTTTCCTCTCAAAAGATACTTGGAAAACAGCTATCATCATGTGGGAATCAGAAAAAAAATTGGAGTTAAAAAGTAATTTTAATTGCATTACACACAAAAAAAAATGTATAATAAATACTGTTTCTAAGCAGGCCACTCTAGAGAGACTGGGAAACTTGTTCTCACTTATCATAGCTTGTCATACACATAGACTGCAAAGGTTTTGTCCATTTTTTATTGAATCATTGAAATTTTCATATATTTAGACCCTTCCCCTTTCCATGTCTACCCTTAATGCCTACCATCTAATTTAATGTACTCTGCTATATATATAATAAGGCCTATAGAGTTTGATTTGTGTTCCTAGATGTGTGTGGTTTCATCCACTGGAGCCTTGTTAACCTACTAAGGGTCACATCCCTGTAAGAGATTGTCTCTGCCCTTAGCAGAAGTAATCTTTGCCAACAGCCCCTCAGTTGGGGTTGGGATTTCTTATCCACTTCCCCATTTCTGCTGGGATATTTCCTGGTTTGAGTGTGTGTGGGACTTGTGCCTTCTCTCACCATTGTCATGGGTCATATGAGTAACTTACCAGCTGTCTGGAAAACTATAAGGATTAACAACAAGTCATTAGGAGTCTGTTTAATACTGTATCTCTTATGCAGTAAGCTAGTATTGGGTTTTCACCTATGCGCTGTGAACTGTCTAGCCTCAAGCTCCTAGACCTGATGCCAGTGTCAGGAATGGGCTCCATCCATGAGGCAGACCTTAAATCCAATTAGAAAGTGGTTGGTTATGCCCACAATATCTGTCCACTATTGTGCCAGCAGGTGTATCTTGCTAGGCCAGTTGTTACCATAGTTCTCGGGATTCATGGCTGGGCAAGTCTGATGACTAATTTTCTCAGACTTTGAAGTCAGCACCAGCTTAATTTCTTCTTGTTTTTTCTACAATTCATGTATGTAGTATCTTCAGCAATAGGGTCTTATTGCAAAGTGCTGGTGGGTAACCAAGAGCAGGGTCAACATTGGGTCTATGGGATTCCTGGTCAACAGCTTCAAGAGAAGAAGTCAGTTCCTGGCATTGGGGTTTTATTTTGTTAGCCTGTGATGTCTAGTTGGGTCAAAGTCACCCTGTTATAAGGTAACTCCTTTTAATCTTGTTTTTTTTTTGTAATGTATATGTACACACTTTAAGAAGCTTCTGTGGTGGTGGGTTTCCATTTGTCTTCTTCTAAAGGCCTGTAGTGTTGGTTGTCCCTCCCCACACTCCTCCTCTGTCCTCTCATTCCCCAACCCATTTAACCCTTCCTAGTCTAATGTTTCCCTTCCCCCTACAAATCACTGCATTCTTCCTTCCCTTCTAGGAAGCCCCCCCCACCCCCCATGGCTGTTTATTAGTTTCCTGACGTCTGGATTTTCAAGTTGGAACTTGCATATCGAGAATTTCAAAGTTAACATCCAGCTAGGAGAGAGACCATGTGGCGCTTGTCTTTCTGGGTCTGGGTTACCTCACTCAGGATGATTGTTTCCAGTTGCACCAATTTCCTTGCAAATTTCATAATTGTTTAAAATATGAATAATAGTCCATTGTGTGTGTGCATCACATTTTCATTATCCATTCATCAGCTGGTGAACAACTAGTTTGTTTCCAATTTCATAATGAAAGGGTCAGCAATGACCATGGGTGAGCAGGTGTTTCTGTAGTAGGGTAGAGAGTCTTTTGTGTATATGCCAAGGGCTGGATCATATGGAAGATCAATTTCTAGCTTTCTGTGGACAACAGCATACACGGATGGATGCTGGTGTGATAGTCTACCTTAGTGTCTTAGCACTATCATGGTGAATTACTACATATTGGGGCACGTAAAGCAATAGAAACAGCCCTCCTGGTGTGGGGGAAACACGTCTGACGATTTGGGCAGGGTCACTTCTTTGTGGGGTCTCTAAGGTGGATCCACTTGCTTGCTTCTCCTGTAGGTTCTGGGGATGGCCAGTCATCCTTGGTATTCTTTGCTTCTGAGGTGTAACTCCAGTGGATGTCTCCATTTTCATCTCCACAGGACCACATCCTTCTCCACTTCTCTTATGAAGACACCAGGAATAGGATTCAGGGGAATCTTTAATCTAGGACGACCTCACCTTGAGATCCTTATTTCCCTCTACAACCCTTTTTAAAAAAAAAAAAAAAAAAATCTCTTCTTTTTCATTTGTTAGTGAATTTTTGTGACTTTCAAACAAAATAATTTGATGGTGTTTAGATCATCTCCCCTGTCCCCATCTTCCCTTATTGCCCCCCAACCCAATTAATGTACTCTCCCTCTCATATATATATATATATATATATATATATTATATATGGCCTATAGTCTAATTTGTGTCTCCAAATGTCCTTTAGTGTGTCCATCCAATGGAGCCTGCTTAACCTACCAAGAGTCCCATTCTCCCACGCTTAAAAGAGACTGTCTCTGTCCCTCTCTGCATCCATTCATTGACAAGATTTCCTTAGGTTGGACTGGGGTTTCTTACCCACTTTCCCATCTCTATGCTGGGATTTTGTCTGGTTTGAGCTTGCATGGTACTTGTGCATGCTGTCACCACTGCTGTGAGTTCATGTGAGTAACTGACCAGCTGTCTGGAAAACTGTTTCCTTGTGGTCATCCACCACCTCTGGCTCTTACAATCTTTCCACCCTCCTCCATGAAGATTCCTCAACCTTGGGAGCGGAAGTTCAATGTAGGCGTTCTATTCAGGAATAAGCACTCTGCAGCCCCCTGTTCTCTGCTCATTGCCTGGCTGTAGGTTTTTCTGTTAATCACCATCTGTTGCATAAGGTAACTTCTCTGGTGAGAGATGAGAGATGCATTAGTCTCTCTGAACTTTCAAATTGAAACAAGCACAGCTAAGATTTCAAAGCACCCACCCAGCTATGAGAGAGAACATTAACATTTGTTTTCTGAGTCCGGGTTACCTCCCTCAGGACAATTGTTTCTAGTTCCATCCATCTACCTAAGAATTTTATAATTTCGTTTTTTATAAATATTTTATTATTTTTATTTTATGTGTATGAGTGTATTGCCTGCATGTGTGCAACTGTACCTGTGTCATGCAATGCCCATGAAGGTCAGAAGGCGGCATCGGATCCCCCGGAACTGGAGTTACTGATGGTTGTTAGCTGCCATGTGGGTGCTGTCATTCGAACTGGAAGAGTAGTCAGTACTCTTAATTGCTGAGCCATCTCTCCAGCCCCTACAATTTCATTTGTAAAAGCTGAATAATTGTACATATCTGCAAAGATCTTTTCCAAACAAGTTCACAGTTACAGACCCCTGTGGTTGGACCTTCAATACCTCAGTATACCACTCAGGGAGGCACAGTACGACTCGCTGTAATTCCTTTCCAAAAATTGTATTGCGTATTCCTAAGCTCCTCTGTCTTGATTTGCTTCCTTGATGGTAGGTAGTGAGATCTCTTCCAAGTCACTGGGTAAAGATCAGTCTATGGCTTTCAATACTTACAAATAATTCATTGCTAAAGGTACCACAGTTCGCTCACATATTTTCATGCCAATTGGAACCTGCATTGGGTTTGGTTTTGGTACATGTGGACACCATCACAGATGTACCTGACAGTCTGATGTTTCATTTCCACAGATGGCATCACTCTGTCCAGCAGACACATGAGTAGTTTAAATGTTAACAGAAGTTGGGGCTGGGAAATGGTTCAGTGGATGAGTGTGTGCTGGGCAGTCATAAGAGCCTGGTTCATATTGTCCAGCCTTGAAGCTGGGCAAGGCTGTGCACCACCTGTGGCCCCAGCACTGTAAGGAGCTGGGGAAAAGTAGGTTGTTGGGGACAGTCAGCCTCGCCACCAGCCCAGCAAGCTCCAGGGTCAGTGAGTGACCTTCTTCCTATGGCCTCTACATGTGTATGTGTGAATACACACACACACACACACACACACACACACACACACACACACGTTTTCAGGTAATTTTCCAGGGGGGAAACGGTGAACAGCTCCACTTGGAGTTTGTGACAGTGCATATTGCCCACATCCAGGCAGCTCTTCCAATTACCAAGGTGACAGTGGTAGGTGCATTGAGAGCCCTTAGTCTGAGTCTCTGGCTGTGGTGACCACCAGCTCTGGAACGTGCTGTGGACGATGAGTTTACTGCTCTCTTGTCCTCGGTGCTTTCTGCACAACATCTCTTGACTGTTCTACATTGTGGACATCAGCTCCTTCCATAACTGAGAAATTTACCCCTTCTGCCCCTTTTTAACCTAACCTGTGAGTTTCCCTTGGCATTAAGGTTTTTTTCAACAATATTTCACTTGTGCTTGGTGTCTGCTTTAAAAATAGGATTTAGTTTTTAAATAATAAAATCATTTCGTTTGTGCCTTCCGATTGCTTTCGGAATCCTTCTGTTATGTTCATTACATTTTCACTCTAATTTTCTGTTACAACTCCTACTTTTAAATCATCATACTGGTCATGTGCAATAAAATCCAATCTCATTTTACCTTGGAGTGACAGCGAGGAGGAAGGAGCCTTTTCTAGAATAAAATGTCTCTTTCTCACTGAGTTTAAATTCTGCATTTTGGGGCTCCCACAAATCTCCTGGGCTCTCATGCAGAATTCCAATATTGTTTCAGTGAACAGTCAGTGTCTGGTTTTGACCAATACCATGTTGTTTTGATTTCAGTGGCTTTAGAATGTGTTTTGATGTCTGGTCAAACTAGCACCTCTTGTCACATTCCTTGTTTAAAAGTGGCGTACTTCAATTTCAAAATCTTTTCAAGAAAGGGGAAAAATATGTAATTGGGCTTCATAATTATTTGTGTAAATTTGAAGCAACTGGGATTTTAATTATATTGAATTTTAAAGAAATAATAAGAAATCTTTTCATTTTTATAGAGAGCTTATTTTATATCCTTAAATTTTAAAGTTGTTTTTCAGAAAGACCTTTTTGATCAAATAAATTTAGAAGTTCTTTATGGTAATTGCTGTTGCCTTTTAATGGAATTTTTTTCTTATTTTCATTTCTAGCCAGTTTGAACTAGCTGGGGGTAAAGCTATTGATTGCTACATGTGTCATAGCTAATTACCAAATTCCCTTATTAATTATAATAACTTTTTAAAAATTAGAGTATTTGGATTTCATAGATGTATGCTCAAATCATCAGTAAAAAGAATAATTCTGTCTCTTCTTTGCAAGTATTTTAATTATTATTTCCTTTACTTATCTTCAAAAATATCACATAATTGTGGTAGTAATTATCCTTGTCTTGTTCCCAATTCTAGTGGAAATTAGTTGAGCCTTTTACCACTCAGAATAATGTCTTCTGAGGTTTTTTTAATGAATTGTCTCTTTCAAATTTAAATCATTTCCTCCTGCTCATTTGCTTAGATATGTGACTCAGAAGACCAACTAAATTCTGTCAAATGTCCTTTTAAAATTTACTGATGTGACGTACTTTTCTCCTTAAATGGGTTGGTATGGTGAATTCTGTCAAGACATGAAATTGGCTTCTGGAAAATATGCACTTTGGGGAGGAGTGCGTGGTGAACATCGGCTGCTGCATTTGGCCCCGACTCTCCGCATCTGTCCTGGCAACGGGGATGCCTCTAGCTTTTCCTTGCTGGCTCCCTTGTCATCTCGCTGCCTCTCCCTGGGCTTCATCCTCTGCCGGGTCCTATCTCCTCCACCCCTGGGTGGCTGGTGGCTGTGTGGGCAGCTGTCCTTTGCCAACTGATGCCTGACTCAGGCAGGTGCCCATGACCCTGCATTGACAGATGCAGACAAGGCTGCGTGTGCTTGGATGACATCACAGTTACAAATGTGCCCGGAAGACATGTGGCCTCGCGTCACTGCAACGCACTCAAGGGGAAGAGAAAAGACCCAGACGTGGCAGAACGAACGAGACTGTCTGCATAGCATGTTACTGTGAAGGGCCCCAGGATAGCTGAGAGCCAGGGTGCAGGCTGTGCACTGTGGGGGAATGTGTCTGTTTCCTAGAAGAGAAACACATCCGTGTCTATAGGAGCTGTCACCCTGGGAGGTTAACGGTGATGCTCCCTCTTCCACATCATTTGGTACACCCACAGACCCGCTGACCCCTTGCTAAGAAGTGGCTCCACCATCCGCAGAACACACAGACACCATTTGTTCCCAGGAGGCAGGACAGACACGCCACCAAGTTCTGGGGCTCCCTGAGTAACTCCCCTCCTAGGCCGCTCGACCTCTGGTCAGCCTTGGACCTTGGACAAGGCTGCTGGTCACGTTGCCTGGACAGTATTTCAGGGTAGTGCAGGGGCCATTGGATAAAGGGTAATACAAGCATCTCTCCCTCTGGAAGCTGCTTTCCTCCAGCCTCTGAAAGGTGAACACTGATGCCTCCTTTCCATTGCTGGATTCCTGGACTGTCAAGTCTCAGGAAACTTGACCCTTCAAGGAGAGCAAGAGATACGGACAAGGCCTAGGAAAAGAGGTGGCTTTTTTTTTTTTCAAATTCTAAGAAACATTTAAGCAGATTTAGCTATGTGAAATTATAATTGGTTAACAGTGCCAAAAGTTGCCCATATTTTACTGTGTCTGTCTGTCAGGTTGCTTGTTCATAAGATGCCTCTGGAGAAGAAGACTGGACACTATGTAAAGAAAGAAATGCCCGTGAGGCCCCCCGACGAGTTCTTAGCTCAGGCACCAACCAGCCACAGAAGTGCCCTGGGTGCCCCTCCTTTAAGCTGCCTTCTTCCTAAGCCATGAGAGCCAAGCAAGTGTGCACAGGCTCCAATGTCTCGGCCGAGCTGCATTTGGGATGTGGCAGGAGGTCCAGCATGCTGATCACCACTCTGCTCTGCACCTTAGCCCCAGAGGATCTGTGACCCTCTGGTCCATCTAGGAGTGGGAGGCCAGTGTGGTCAGTGTTGGTGTGGGTAGCTCCTCCCCAGCAGGGGTATGTGAGCTCTCATAGGATTCTGGACCTCAGCCTGTTCCTGAAGCATGCGGAACACAATGCAGTGTCTTCTCAACCCTGAGGAACCAGGTAAAAAGCCCAGACCCCACAGAGCCAGGGGTGCATCTCAAGGCAGGCCTGCAGGAGCTCAGCAAGAACGCTGGGAAGGCGCCCTGTGCTGTTTCAAAACGGGAATTCTTTTTGCTGGAAGTCAGCGTTGGATGCAGGCCTTTACCTTACATACTGTCACCAAACGGGCTGTGAGAGGAACGCTCTCCCGAAGTGCAGTGTGTAGTTCCATCCTGTTTCGGTGAACAAAAAACTAGCTGGCTCTAGTTATTTTCTACTAAAAATGGCATCTTTCTATTATGATAGTAATACATGTTTGAGAGAATAAAGATAAAATAAACTTTAGAAAAGAATGAAAAACCCCTTCCATTACACCCCAGCATGGGCTGTTGCTGTAAGGGCCCTGTGGCCACCTGTGGCCTGCATCTCTCTCTCTTCTCGTAAAAGCGCAGCTGTCTCTTCAGAACTAGTGAGACAGACATTGCCATACCCTTCTCACTCCTTTACTCTGTCACAGTCCCAATGTTCAGCTCATAAAAGTTTCTGTGCTATCGTTTTAACCATAATTTATTTTATTATTGTTTAATAACAATTTAACTCGTTCTACAGTTGTTTGATATCATTCTTAAGTTTCGTTTTTAAATTCATAAAGAATTGATTATTTTCTCAAGTGCATTTCTGGAGTTTGCTTGCAATACGTAGTGGTAAGTAATCTGAGTTAGTGTGGAGGGATTCACCGGAGAACAAAACAGACCTCACTCCCAGTGAATGGTGGGGTCTGAAGGGAGGGGCACATGTTTACAAAAGTTCAAAAACTGATACCACACCAGGGATAAAATTGTGTGTTAGTAACAGTCTTGGGGTGAAAGGCGTGTATGACAATACAGCAATCATGACTGACCTGAGGCCCCAAGGAAGGGGCTGGAGAAATGAGGAGAGGGTGTCTTTACAGGAGACCTGGGCACGTGAGGGCCAGCAGGCAGAACCCTGCCCAGGTGGCAGGTGAGGGGACACAGGGAGATTAGCCTTCTGCATGGAGTTGTCATCTTTTTTCCAGTGTTCTGGGGAAACATACTAGGACTGAAAGTCCTTAGTATTCATTTCATATGGAGACAGGAAGGATACAGGAGATGGTATCCAGGTGGCCACGCAGAGTTGTGATCTTTACAAAACACAGAGATAATGTGGAAAAGAAAAAGTCACTTGTGTTCCACGGTGCAGGGATAATCTGTTACTACAGCACACCTACCCAACACATGAGGGGCACATTCCAAGGCCCCCAGAAGACACAAAGATAGCACTGTATCCTGGTGTCCTCTGTTCACTCCCTTGTGCCCACACAGCACCAGGTTCATCTGATGTCCTGGCACCTCTGCCTGTCTCTATTCTTGTCCTTTGGGTACAGCCATAAAGAAGAAGGAAATTGCATCATTTACAGGAAAACAGAACAGGAGATCGTCATGTGAAGCCTCAGAAAGACAAACAGCCATGTTTTCTCTCACATGTGGAATCTAACTTTTTCAAGTTATGAAAGTAGAGAAAGGACTGTTTTAGAAGAGGAAAGGGACTGTCAGAAAGAGGGAGGGAGAGAAGGCAAGAGGACTTAGGGGAAGGGATGTGACCAAAGTCAATCCAATCCATGGAAGAACACGCCACAATGACACCCATTGTTTTGAACAGCTGATAAACACTAATCTTAGTTTAAAAGACACCTGCGTAAGCACAAGTCGTGTGATGTCCCAGAGTAGCTCTGATAACCAAGATGGACACCAAAGGCTTACAGCTTACAAACACTGAGTCAGGGGGATTCCTGACCCAGGAGGGAGATGGCTGATAGCACAAATATCATCAAACCACATAGAAGACAGAATGTCACCTAACACTTACAAATTGACTGCTTTTAGAATGTTCCATTTAGTTTCTGTGAAAACCACGGACAGCAAAAGTGCAGGTAAAGGGGCTGGTGCAGACCTTCCCGGTTTGTCTATGTTTAAACACACATAGAAGTTATTATTTTGTAAGACATGAGGCCATAGGGATAGTGTACACTTTTCTGCTTGTTATTTTGGTAGTATAGTATTTCCCATTGGTGAAGATATAAAAGTAAACTAATTTAGAAATCTCCATGTTGTTAATTTTAACAACACACAGTAAAAAAAAAAAAAATGGGTATAAAATTTGACTTGGGTAGATGAGGATGAAGAATTGTGTCTCCTTTGTCTTAAGAGAGTTAGCATTTCAAATGTCTGGTAGAATTCAACAATGAATCCATCTGGCCCTGGGCTTTCCTTTGTTAGGAGACTGCTTCAAGCTCATTACTAATCTCTAGAGGGCTTTTATCTTCTTGGTTCAACTTGGTAACTCAGCATTTCCTATTATTTTTCCAATTTATTGGATCTAAGTTTTCCAAATATTCTCCAGTAATCTCTGGATTTCGCTGGTGTCTGCGTAGTGTATTTCACTGGGCCTTTTCTCTCTCTCTTCTGGTTAGTTGGGCTAAGATCCTCGGGTACTGCTTATTCTCTCTAAGGAACGGCTCTTTGTCTCCTTGGCCTTTGTCTTGTAGTTTGCATTTCATTAACTTCGGCTTTGGCCTGCATTGCTCCTTTGCTTTTGGGACTGGCTGGAGAGTCGTGGTGAGTGAAATAAGCCAGATTCACAGAGACAAGTACAACTTGTTGTCTATCAAGACGGGCAGGAGAGAGGGCATGAATGTAAATGGGGGCTTGAGGATGTAAAGGGGGACAGAGGAGGAAGAGAAAATCACAGTAGGGGGTGGCTGATCAAAGCACGTCACCTGCATGTATGGACATAGCATGATGGTACAAAAGACCCTGACTTTGTACAATGACTATATTGTAATGAAAATGTAAGGTAAATAAGTGTGTTGGAATGGACCAATGATTTTATCAATAATGTTTACTGCTTAAAGTAATAGTCCTTAAAATAAAACAATGGCACAACAGTGGGAGGAAAAGGATGTAAAAGGTATACAGAACACAGGGTGTGTGCTCATCGCAAACAACTCAAGGAGAGGTCAGAGAGACACATGCCTGTGGATGACGCCTGCAAATAAGAAATACAATGAGCCGGGGATGCAGCTTGGAGGTAGAGTGCCTGCCTAGTGTGCACAGGGTCCTGGGGTCCAGCTCTGCCACTGCAGAGAAAGCAAGGAAAAGAACAAGAAAGAATGTGCCTCCCTCCACTGGGAGCCCTCCCTCTTCCGAAGATAACACCTCTCTTTCTTCTAACACGTGGGATTAACTGGGGCTGCTTCTGACTATAAAATCACAGCGATCTTTATGATAGAATATGTATTCTTTTGGGTTTCTCGTCCCACGTTTCATGACTCTGAGACTGATCTGTCCACTGCTTATAGCTACAATCTGCTCACTTTCTTGGAGTGCGGGTTCTGCTGCTCAGATGAATCTTTTCACATATCAATCATTATTTTCTTAGCATAAATTAAAGAAAAGGAACTGATACACCAAGAGTCAGCCTGCAAATCAGTGATAAATATTTCCAGTTACTCTCCAAAAAGGGCTCGCTGATTTACTCCCCAACTCTGCACAAGGATGTCTAATCCTGATGTCTCTGGTCAGTATGGACTTTGTTAATTCATCTTTGCCGGCCAGAAAGACTGCAAAACATTGTTTTCTAAACATTTTAAAGATATTCTTTGTTAAGAATTTGCACAAATGCATAAAACATAAAAGCACCTTTTCAGTTCTTTCCCATCTTACTATCAGCATTTTCTTTGAATTCTAAATCCACAGCTATGTTATAATTTCTCATCAGTCACCATGACCTATGATATGACTATGCTGAAATTTACCTCCCAAGATTCGCTGTGTAAAAACATTAAGATTTCTTTATAAATGCCTTTGCCATGCTGGCCCCTGACCTCCATGTCAGTACTTTGAGTTAGGATCTGTTATTAGGCACCTTTTATCAAGGAGACTGGGGTATGGGAAGTTGTGTAATAAGTTGCCTAAGGCTAAATAGTGACGTTGGGAGCCAAATGTAGAGAGCTACTGCTCTGGTCCAGTACCCACGACTTCCACTGACTACCCTCAAGAATTTATTGTCATTATTTCCTCTTCTTCAGAATAAAGGTGTCATCTGTTTCCAGTCCTTTCTCGTGGCTGCAGACGTTATCATTGCCTCTGAAAATGCAACTTTGTTTATTTTGCATTTCACTACTAAAAAAACAGCTACATGGGTAGCAACAGAAACTAGTCTCTGCTTGACAAGAAGGTGGTGCTTGGTGTCTTACCAAATTCACCGCCTCCTCATTTCTACAGACAAATTCAGGAAATCATCAGTTTATTTCTCAGGTTTTATTTTATGAACCTCTACTGGTCTAAAGGACAGAAATTCGGATATATTGCTGGATGCTACTTTCTTCCTGGGACAGTCTCCTCAACCCACTCTATTTCCCTGGCAAACGATGTCTGGTTTTGCTGCTACTGAAAAACTTCCTAGAGAATCTAAATAAAGTGGGAGAGTTTGTGCATTGCCCAAATGAGTGAAAGAATCACTTCCTGACAGTTTTTTCCAGGACTACGGGATAAGCAGCTAATTCTTCAGCACAGCTCTGGCTCTGGCAATGGATAGAAGGGAGACTCATAGCAGGAGAGAGCAATTCCTTTATTAGGTTTATTAAAGCGATGTTTGCACATGCCATCAGCATGATTTGACTGCTAACCACGGGTTAAAAACAGCATGCTTAGTCGGCCTTTTTCAGCACAGTAGTCCCCTAAATTGCTGTTTTTAAAAGCCAGTGCCTTTCCCTGCTAAAGCCAATAGCTGTCACATGATTAATGTGCTGGTGTCTTATTAACTGCTCCGTTACAGAGGCTGTCCAATTCACAGCCACCCTCTCTGCAGGGACCTTTTTGTAAAAACCTAGTTGAAATCGTGCTGTTCTGACTGTGGGCTACTGCACCTACCACCAAAACATCATAAAGAGCAAAGAGTTGCGGCTTCGAGCGGTCCAGGCCATAAATCAGGCCCTTCGCAATATGGGGAAGACCGTGAGGCTTTTCCTGCATTCATATTCAAAAGCCAGTTTGTGTAACAGTCCATGCCTGTTCTGGAAATAGCCCACGCCTATTCAGCCCCTGTGAGTGCGCGTGTGTGTGTGTGTGTGTGTGTGTGTGTGTGTGTGTGCTCCAGTGTGTGTGCTCCTGTGTGTGTGTACTCCTGAGTGTGTGCTCCTGTGTCTTCTGGAAATAGCCCACGCCTATTCAGCCCCTGTGAGTGCGTGTGTGTGTGTGTGTGTGTGCTCCTGTGTGTGTGTGCTCTTGTGTGTGTGTGCTCCTGAGTGTGTGCTCCTGTGTGTGCTCCTGTGTGTGTGCTCCTGAGTGTGTGCTCCTGAGTGTGTGCTCCTGTGTGAGTGTGTGCTCCTGTGTGTGTGTGCTCCTGTGTATGCTCCTGAGTGTGTGCTCCTGAGTGTGTGTGTGCTCCTGTGTGTGCTCCTGTGTGTGTGTGCTCCTGTGTGTGTGTGTGCTCCTGAGTGTGTGTGCTCCTGAGTGTGTGTGTGCTCCTGAGTGTGCTCCTGTGTGTGTTCCTGAGTGTGTGGGGGCTCCTGAGAGTGTTGTGCTCCTGTGTGTGTGCTCCTGTGTGTGTGTGTGTGCTCCTGAGTGTGTGTGTGCTCCTGAGTGTGTGTGTGCTCCTGAGTGAGTGTGTGCTCCTGTGTGTCTGCTCCTGAGTGTGCTCCTGTATGTGTTCCTGAGTGTGTGGGGGCTCCTGAGTGTGTGTGTGCTCCTGTGTGTGTGCTCCTGTGTGTGCTCCTGTGTGTGTGTGCTCCTGAGTGTGTGTGTGCTCCTGTGTGTGTTCCTGAGTGTGTGGGGGCTCCTGAGTATGTGTGTGCTCCTGTGTGTGCTCCTGTGTGTGTGTGTGCTCCTGTGTGTGTGTGTGCTCCTGAGTGTGTGTGTGCTCCTGTGTGTGTGCTCCTGAGTGTGTGTGCTCCTGTGTGTGTGCTCCTGTGTGTGCGTGCTCCTGTGTGTGTGCTCCTGTGTGTGCGTGCTCCTGTGTGTGCGTGCTCCTGTGTGTGTGCTCCTGAGTGTGTGTGCTCCTGTGTGTGTGCTCCTGAGTGTGTGTGCTCCTGTGTGAGTGCTCCTGTGTGTGTGCTCCTGTGTGTGTGTGCTCCTGTGTGTGTGTGTGCTCCTGTGTGTATGCTCCTGTGTGTGCTCCTGAGTGTGCTCCTGTGTGTGTGTGCTCCTGTGTGTGTGCTCCTGTGTGTGCGTGCTCCTGTGTGTGTGTGCTCCTGTGTGTGTGTGTGTGCTCCTGTGTGTATGCTCCTGTGTGTGCTCCTGAGTGTGCTCCTGTGTGTTTGTGCTCCTGAGTGTGTGCTCCTGTGTGTGTGCACACACTCCTGTGTGTGTGTGCGTGCTCCTGTGTGTGTGTGAGATCTCTGATTGTGAGGAGGATGTGGGGTTTGTGTGTGTGTGTGTGTGTGTGTGTGTATGTGTACATGTGGTAAGTGTGAGTGACAAAGGTGGGAGAAGACAAATCTCGCCCTGGTTAAGTCACCGCAAATGCTCTGATACCATCTCAACCTTCCCCGCTGCGGCAATATTTTAACTGTTCAATTGCTGCCTTATCTGCTTGGTGGCATCACCCACCACTGAACTTATCTGGGCCCAGCTGCTTGAGGAAAATGCACTGTGGCGTAACCTTGATTTCTTAGCACCTGACCTTAATATCCAATTAGCCGCATGTGGCAGTGAGGCCACACAGAGATGTCACAGAGGCCCCTCTGGCACCTGGAGATTCAGAAGCTGTTTACTTCATTCCCTCACCCAGCCAGCTTTGGGCAGCACGCTCAGCATCCGTTCCCACCCTGCACTCTGTGCGCTCCAGGCTTAGTGGGAGCCTGAAATCTTGGATGCCCTTTCAGCTGAAAACAACATGGACCCCTTTGGGTCAGAGTGATAAAAAATTATCTGAGTTCATACTGAGACCAGGAGAGAGCTCTGTTTGGACATGGAAAACCCTTAACCACTCATGGTATTCATAGTGCTTAAAACAAGACTCCTTCCCTCCAGAAACAGCAAATGCAGTCTCCAGTGTGGAGCAGGAAGCACATCACACAAAACATACACATGCACATGCACATACATCATACACATACACACGCAGCACACATCCCATACACAACACATACGGCACACATACATACCACATACCACACACAGATGCACATACACACAGGAGTACACACACACACGTATCACATACCCCACTCATACATGTAACACACAACACACATACGCATAAATGTCACACACATACATACCACACAGCATACACAGTACACATATAGCATACTTCACATATATCATGCATATACACCACATACATCACATATATATCATACACCACATACAACACACATACACACCACACACATATGCACATACAGGCATCTCATATACCACATACAATACACATATTCACACACATCACATACTGCATGCGTGTATACACACACACACACACAGCCCTCACTCAAGTGCCAAATGTCCATTTTAAGCAAGTTTAAAAGGAAGGCCCGAATGTTTGATGGCCTCAAATCCAAGTGAAATCTTGAGATCTAAGACAATCCAAAGAAATGTCAGCATTATTAAAGTGACAGAGAAGGGGCGGACTCTCCTCCAGGGGTGACTTCCGACCCAGAGTTACTCCCCTGACCAGGCAGCTTCCTGCCAGCCTGGGGGCTCCGCCTGCAGCAGGAGGTCAGACTGTCTTCTATGCAGATCTTGTTCTGTCACTAGGAACGAGTGCCCGGACTTTCTGACACTGTTGGGTGCTCAGTCTCACACCAAGGCAAAAGAGAGGCCTGGCCTTTGTCTTTCCCTTTGCTGTGTGTTTGCATGGTCTGCTACAGCCATGCGGAGCTCTCGGGGCTTAGTAATTCTGGGGAACTTCTGTTTCCTGTTTAATAAGCTGTCGTGTTCCTCTAAACTTAAGAAAGATGAGACCAGACCAGCGGGGGTCAGAGTTCTGAGGGACTTCCTTCCTACCTGCCTCCAACACGGCTGGGTGCAAGGGTGGCCAGTTCCCTCCAGCAGACCTGGCAGAGGGTCCCATGAGGCCACCTTTACCTTCTCCTGCATGTCCCTCCCACAGACCACAGAGTTCTTCCCAGTGCCCAGCTGGCTCTCTGTGTCTGTGGCCTCTATGTGTTGGGAGCTGTGGTCTTTGACAGGAGAGCCTCTGCTCTGACCCTCTGCCCTGATGTGAACAGATCACAACAGGGGTTAGGGGGGAAATGGCCACCTGAGGTTCCATGCCACATGCGTTCTCACTGCCCAGTGCCCAAAGTGCAGCTCAGTGGGTTCCAGGACAGACAATACGAGACCCCACCGAGGTGCCCGTCACCTGAGAACCTCTCATCAGGTCTACGACTGAGCCCAGTGTCTCTGTGTGTTTCACACTCCAGATTCCACACAAGTGACCTTCAAAGCCAGGCTGGAAACCATCCTCAGAGTCATGTGCTTGTTCTTATCTCAACTGACAAACAGCAATCGTGTATCGTGGGGTACAACATGAGGCTGAGACGGCACATGACATAGAATGGCTTGACTAAGCTAGTACAGATCCATCACCTGCCATTTGGGGAGATGCAACATTGGAAACGTACTTTCTCAATGACTTTGAAATACGCAGTCAACTCGAGTTACCCATCATCACCGTAATGCTGTACAGCCGATCTCCCAGAAACTTGGAGCACCTGAGAATAGTTGCTGACAATTTCAGGAGAGGTCTACATTGACCAGCACCCAACCTTGGGAGTTGCCTGGAGTTCCTGAAACACTGGTGTTCCTCAACCCTCTCCATTGCGAACCCTTGAATTAAAGATCAGGTCTCCCTGCTCTCCTGAAAGGGGCTCCAGAGGCCCTGCTGGTTCCCCCAGATGTGGCCCATTTGTGTTCACACAGTGGGATTGGGGGTCTGGTACTACATGGTACTGCTGTCCATCTCTCACATCTACCCTTTCCTGTGTATCTGTTGGCCAGAGCTAGCGGGAAGTGGAGTTCACTGGGGTAGAAGCATCACGTGCTGCTGTTTTACTTGGGGAACATATTTCTATGTTGGCAAGTGGTCTTCAAACACCCCCACATGTTCAGCTAAAGCCCCCCTATGTGAGGAGGCTCCATAGCCCGGCCAGCACCCTCAGAAGCTTGGTGCTCCCACTGTATACTTCCTCCGCCACGCTGAGCCCAGCTGGAGCTCCAGGCTAAGTAAAGCTAAATAAAGCCCTGGAGGCACATTGCACATTCCTTCCTATCTGAGCAGGAAGACACAGGAGAACAGCAAGCCCCCTCCCAGCAGACCCCAGCTCCACAGGGTCCCTGCACGCCCCTCCAGAGAAGGGAGGACAGAGAATCCGGCAGGATGCATCTTTAAAGAGAACAAAACCCTCAGAGCAGATGCAGAGCCTCCAGAAAACAAACACTGATTCCAGGAGAGATGCATGTGCCAACTGGAAACACCGGAGCTGTTCTGGAAGCCCACCCAGATCACGTGAGGGCACCTGCTCCCCAAGCTCCTGAGATGATGCGGGTACCCCGACGTGAGCACAGATCCTGGAGGACTGTGCTTTCAGCACTGTGAAAAGTGCTCAGGGGAGCAAAATGCCCTATCGTGACTTCGTATTAATCTCTGGTCTCTGGATGGTCAGGGCATACTTGCAATATGATTAGGTTTTGAAGACCTGTGCAAGGAGAAGAAATTGGTGTAATTAAGGCAACCAATCAGATGCTGGAACACATCCTTCAGAAAGGGGCTGAAATGCACACCCTGCCCTGTTCCTTTGTCCTTCAAGGGCAGAGGCGCACATCTCCGTTGCAGGAACTCCAAGGCTACTGTCTCCGTGTCTCTTTAAAGGGAGCCTGTTTTGTACACTGAAATCAACCCGTGAAGTTGTGAGCTCATGTTCAGAAATGAGGTGTATGGGTGGCTTGTAGGGTGTTGGGGGCTCATAAGTAGTCAAAATGAGAGCATATGAGTTCTGGAAGCTGATCAAGTGAAGTTGTGAGCTCATGTTCAGAAATGAGGTGTATGGGTGGCTTGTCGGGTGTGGGGGGGGCTCATAAGTAGTCAAAATGAGAGCATATGAGTTCTGGAAGCTGATCAGGGCCAGGTGAGTGACCATAGAGGAAAACTCTTCTTGGTTTCCAGAACGTTCTGCCCAAGGACTGGCTATTTTATTTCTTATAAATATTTTATAGTACATAATGCTCTTTAACATCTTCCTCCTTTTTATTAGTCCTTTGAGACTTCCATATAATCTATTTTGATCATGTTCATCTTACCCTTAACTCCTACCACATTACAAGTTAACCCCCATCTTCCCACCAAACCTTGTGTCTTTTTTAAATTTTTTACACTGCCCACACACTCTTGGGTATGGGGCCACCCACTGGAGCATCGTCGATCTGCCAGAGATCAGACTTAAAGAAAACGAGCTCTCCCTCTCCCAGCAGCCATCGGCGGCCAGCAGTTCTTCGGGTAGGGGTGGGACATCGTGTCCACCTCTCCACGCTGGGATTTGTCTGACTTGACCTAGCGCAGGCTTTGTGCATGCTGTTGTGCTCACTGAGTTCATATGTGCAGATACCCTGTTGTATCCAGAAAACGCTGGTTTTACACCCCAGGATACTGGCTTTCAACATCCATTTTTAACAAAAAGAGGAAAACGGCTTGAAGAAGTTGACAAAAAGTATAACCCCAGCTGGCCACGGCAAAGCCCTCAGACCTGAGCACTGTTTCTCCAACACTGAGTCATCAGACCTCCATGGTAAAGAGAGGTTCCAACTCCAAACCCTTCCCATGTGAGCTATGGCACTGCAGTTACCCACCCACTTCAGGTGACCAGAACCATGGGCCCTTATTGACACGTGTCTTCCTTACCAGCTCTCTGGGCTGGTTCCCTCTCCTACCGACTATGGACTAGGCTATGGATTGCTTTGGCCACGGAGTTCCTAAGCTGTGGCTCTGCTGGACGTGCTTGCTCAAGGGTGCCACTCTTGATGCCTGGGCAACTTTCTTGCCATCATGGGTACCATCCAGGGTCATTCGTCTGGAAGATTTACAAGACTGATGTCCCCATGGCCTAGCCAAGCTCTCCATGCCTGCCTGAGGACATCCTGGCCAGACTGCAAGGCCTCCACTAGTTCAGCCTTGCCCAGGAGGACCACCCACTGGATCACAGAATCATGAGCTAGGTCAACTCATGGTTTTCAGCCATTTGATTTTAAAGAAGTTATTACTCAGCAACTGGGAAGAGATATATTTCCTAAGCCTCATTTTCCCTGATGTCAGACAATGAAAGCACTTCCCTAGGTGGACAGCTGTGAGGGTAAAAGGAGCCATGGTTGGCATTGGGTAGAGCAGACCTGTGGCCTGATGTCAACAACAAGCCTTGTGATGGAATGCTGGCCCAGTGTGCATGAGGCCCTGGGTTCAATAGCACTGCACAAACAAGGCATGGTGGTGAAATGTACCTGCCATCCTAGCACTCGGGATGGAGGCAAGAGGATTAGAAGCTCAGTTTAGGGTCATCCTCTGCTACATAGTGGGTTGGAGGCCAGCCTGAGCTACATGAAACTGTCTTGAAGAAACGAAGTGCATTACATCTTCCACAGATTGAAGCAAGCAGAACCAACACTTTGGAGTTTTAAGTGCAACTGTTGGACACATAAGAAACACCATCTACAACATCTAAGAATTTGTCAGAACAAGTATAAACTGGTGAGGAGAACTTTAACACCGGCTCCTCCATCCTTTCAAATCTACTGGCACCTGAATGAAGAATATCCGTAGTGAACACTGGACAGGTTTCGTACACCTCCAACACGAAACACAGATTGCGAGGGTGGCTGGCATCAGCTGGGAAGTGTACCTGTGAAGGTTCCCAGGCCTCCTGAGTGTTACACAAACATGAGGCACAGGAGGCTGTCAACAGCCCACCTAGCAGCCCCTGCCCAGCTCTGCACAGGCGGGGAAAACTGCCATGTTTTCTGACTCACGGCCTGCAAAGTCTTTACAGAGCACACAGGAGGCACTGAAGCAACAACCAGCAGAAACTAGCTCCGGGGTGGTTCCTGCGCAGCCCTGAAGGGAGCCAGAAGGGCTCTGCCAGACATTTCTGCCTTAAAATCAAGGATGAGAAGGCAGTTGTTTCCTGAGAACAACGAAGCTAGATGACAAGGTTCTCCCCTGCTCCCCCCTCCCTCCTCCCTTCCCTTCCCCACACAGGAGGCACTGAAGCAACAACCAGCAGAAACTAGCTCCGGGGTGGTTCCTGCGCAGCCCTGAAGGGAGCCAGAAGGGCTCTGCCAGACATTTCTGCCTTAAAATCAAGGATGAGAAGGCAGTTGTTTCCTGAGAACAACGAAGCTAGATGACAAGGTTCTCCCCTGCTCCCCCCTCCCTCCTCCCTTCCCTTCCCCTCCCCTCACTGTCTAAGGATTAGAAGGCCAGGAAAGGAGGAAAAACAAATCTGGAAGCCTGTTTGCCAAGAGGGAGAGGCCACGTTCTCCATTTTTATCCAAAGAAAGAATATGATCCAGGCCTTGGATGCAGCCTCTCTAAGCCTGAGTCAGACTGCTTCCTGCTCCTCTAAGGTCATCAGCAAAAGAAAGTACCACAGATTGAGCAGAGGGGGATGGAGTGACAGATCGCGGGCAGCCACTAAGGCAGAGAGAGAGAGACATAGACACCGAGAGAGACAGAGGAGACACAAGCAGAGAATTTGGACACCCTCCCCCGTCAAAAGTCCCACTATACAGTGGGCATTGAGGGAGACTTTAGGTAACATGAGTGTGGAACACACCTGTGACTGGGCATAATAACTTAACTCAAAGCTTGCTCCATGAGGATGATCTTTCTGGTACTGATAGAAGCTGAGAAATGTATAAAAGCCATTGGTAAGGTCTGTTGTTTTAAGGATAAATGGGCATGGAACACGCTCCTAAGACCGTAAGGCTAAATCTCTTGAGCATAGAACTGGAACTTCTGTAGGAATGACTCTGTCACTTATTTAGGAAGAAGCGTTCATCAGACACCAAGAATAGTGCTTTGCACTGAGGGAAGAGCAGGGAGCGCCACCCGGAGCCGAGGGCTAAGGCGCACAGTACAGGCAAAGCCGCTCTGTTCCATGGAGGGGGCCTGGGCTTCCTCAAGGACCCAGCTGGCAGCCTGCTGTAGCAGCAATGGGGACCCACGGGGTGAGACTGCTTCATGTTCCAAAGGAGGCTTTGCCTGGCCCCTGGGACAGGAAGGACGGAGGCGACAGCTGCAAAGTGGGAGTTCAAGGCAGAAACACCAAGGAAGCACCGAGGAGCCCACTGGGGCTTTGGTATTATTTTCCAGAGACAATCTCACACTTGCGCTAAGATGAGACGTGTGTCACCTTCAGGGTTAAAGCAGGAGAGCTGAGTTTGCTAACAACAAAACAGATCTGTCTTTCTGGGGACTCTTTCTGTTTTGAGCCCAGTGCTGGTCTTTTCAGAGCCAGAAAGAAGACCTGGGGATGCCCAGTGAGGACGGAGCCTGAGATAAGCACTGTGTATGGTTCAGGAGCTGTGGGTTCCACACATTGCCTAGACTCCAGGTTCTGTCTGGGGATCACTAGCAGGAAGAGTAGGGAGGCGGGAACAACTAGGCAGCCAGAATTCTGTTAAAGCACCCATAACCTGGACAGCCAGAACTGCAGCCACAAATGGACCAGTAACTGCAACTCTGTTTACCATGTGTCACACATAAAGTTACCAGAAGTCCTTTGTTTGCAGAGCAGGGTATGCTTTATCACAGGAAGAAACAACCATTCGATAAATGCACCTAATGTTTGTGGGTTTTATGCAACCATACTTGCATATCACATTTCTTAAAGGACTATGAGCAGAGAGCAAGCCTTTTAAACAGGGAGGCTGTGTGATCCTGATAGAAGTCAGAAGAAACAAGTGGGAATCCCTGCTTGCACCTGTCTCTGAGGTCGGTTGAACTCTTTCTGCGCAGACAGCATGCCCCGCTCCTGTGCTGTGGTTGCAGACAGAGCTAGCTGGTGCCACATCTACTGGGATCCAAGGTTTGTAAGGAGCTGAGCACAGGCCTAGAGGACACAGTGTAGACATGGAAGACTTCCACTTGAGTTAAGTGTGTCTTCTAGGTAAAGCCTTTCTTTTCTAAAGCCTGGAATCTTTACAGAATAATGGGACAAGGGAAGCCCACCGGAAGTAGGGTGGGAACTCAATAATGCTGCCCTTTTGCATGGCACTTTGCAGCAGCCTAAATTAAACAGGAGAGCAGGCCAGCTATGGGACTCTCTCTAGCACAAAGCAGGGGCCACACTCATCAAATCGTATCCCCTACGGAACAGTCTTCAACACTGTGTTCTAAAAGCTGCTGGGGAATAGGCCAATACTTGGTTTCTGAGCTAAAAACTGATTCCTTTTATAATTTTTATTTATGTGTATGAATGTATTGTCTGCACATATGTAAGTGCATGTGTGTTGTGCATTGCTTGTGGAGGTCAGAAGAGGGTGTCAGATCCCCTGGAACTGGAGGTATGGATGGTTGTTAGCCACCATGTGGGTGTTCAGAACTGAATCTCAGTCCTTTGTAAGAGCAGCCAGTGCTCCTAACCACTGAGCCATCTCTCCAGCCCTAAAAAACTGATTCTTACATCTAAGCATTTTTGTTAACCCAAGGATTAGGAACCCACAGCAGCAGCATGGAAAGATCTGGATGAGGCAAGGTGGCTTGTGGGTTAAAATGTAATCCAAACAGTCAAAGCCATGTGAATATTTCAAACAACTAGAAAGTAACACCTTCCAGGAAATTTCATGTATTTTTCTAGTAAATATCCCCATTGCCCAGCCATACTTGCAAAGTAGTTATGTGCCCAAACACAAAAATGTGAAGATTTTGTAATCAAGAAAGCCATTACAGTATCAAAAATACGGATACCCTCTTGGTTTCCAGAGAGGAGCTGGCTGCATAATGGTGCTGAGAGGCTCACTCACTTTTTCCTATGCATTCAATAGAGACGTGACTCACCACGAAATCTCAAACACGTCATCCTTAAATCATGTTTTCAAAAACTGCAAGTTCTTAAAACGGCTAATGTGCATAACACTAAGGGGAAATAATCTTTATAAACGTAATGACTCTGAGTCTGTACGAAGGTGTCGGGAAGGGCCACAAAAAGATCAGCAAAGATTCAGGTAAGAAATAAAAACATGGGAAACATCAGAAGTCCACAAGAAAACAAATTTAGGAGAAACTGTTATTTGAAAATGCTCTTTTCATTTAAAGGCCCTTAGAGGTCCCTTAACAAAAAGCCATATTTTATTGCATTTATTGTACTTGAGTCACCATTTCCAACATTTACTTGATATGACACCTTTTTATATATCTATAATCAACTAAAGAATAATTTTTCAGTAAATATCAATTTGAGAAATAATAGATGATTTAAATTGATCATGATTTCTTTCTTAGCAAGCTTTCAAAGGAAAGGAAGTGTTATTGAAAAACAATCTGAAATTATATTGCTTGACCTCTCACCTAGAGGCCTCATGAATTTCAGAGACTGGGTATGTTCCTGTCTCTGGAAGTCTACGGAAGTCTCTGGAAGTCTCTGGACTTCCTGCCTCTGAAAGCGGCCTTTAGCTCCAGTGGATGGAAGTCAGGACTCTCCACTTCCAGCAGGGGGCTCTGTCCCCTAGCACAGACTCTAAAGGACACGCCGGTTCAAGGTTAAGATGATGCAACCACCCAGAAATATCACCTGGCCCACTAGGACACACACTGTAACAGTGTAATCATGGTCCAGGAATGTGGTCATGGGAAGAATCTGTGCTGAAATTTTTATTATTAGGCTTATCATGTGTGCAGTTTTAGATCTAGCTTAGCTTGGAGTCCGAAGGAGGAGGACAGACAAGGAGCCAGAGAGTATTTCTAAAAAATAATTATCAAATTATAGGGCTCACATTGAAAATAGTAAAAGATTTGATAGTTTTCCTAAATGGCTGGCAACTCACAAATGTCAATTTTCTATATAAAAAAATAGTGTAGGAAAATGAAAATGTGAAAAAAAGTTGAAAATAAATGCAAATAAATTTTTTCTACTGAGATGACAGGCTGTTGCAAAAACATTATCTACAATGAAGGGAGGACTGTTTGTGAGGAATCTGTATCCTTGTGATGTTCACATCTAGAATACAGATTATTTTTCCTTAAACTCTTTTGTCTTGATTTTCTACTACACCTCCCCTAAAAGGAACAAAACTAAAAATTAAATACTTTGAATTAGAAATGAATAAAAATACTTGGTTCAATGTGTAGGCAACACCACTCTCAGCTCAAATGATTAGAAAGATGGCCAGGCAGCCATGCAAGATCAAAGATGCGAAATAGAGAGTGGATGTGGACAACACTTCGCTCTTGTTTTACTTCAGGGATGGTAGGTTCTAGAAGGGGCCTGGATTCCCACTGGGACAGCAGCGTGCTGCTTGACAAGTGCAGGTAACTAATGAACGATGCCATTTGCAAGAGACTGGAACGACTTATTCTCTTCCAAATCCAGGGAGGGGTTTATATGTAACACAGAGACACGTGAGACATCTCCTGAGTCAGACAGCTGAGCCTGTCCCATTCTTTCATTACAATGCCATAGCTATATCTATAAATAAAACAAATAGTCGACTCTCTAATTTTTACATAATCATGTGCTGATGATTCTAAGAATGCCATTGTTTTTTCTCATGTTGGGAGCTCCTTAAAAAATCAACATTATGTGAAAATGTTGTCTTCACATTTTACTTTTATTAACTTTTAATTTTCCCCAGGGATGGGACAGGTGTAATGAGTCCCAGGTGTTCACTGTGAACTGTGTGCAGGGGTCAGATACAGAGGGAACAGGGTGTGATGGAAGCACACGGCAGTCCCATGAAGGAAGCGTTCTCTGGGATTGGTTCTCGCCCGGCCTTTTCACTGGGAATGTGATTTCAACAGAGACAAGCAGAGAGGAATGTCCACTCCTCCAGGCACACCTCACCAAAGCAAGGCCACATGGGAGCTATTTCTAGCAGCTAATTATGAGGCTCTGGGTGGAATAACAGCCCCGAGTAAAGGGAAGGGTCAGAGAGAGGCACAGAGCTCATCCAAAGAGAATGCTTGTCACTTGTCAGTCATGGGCTGGCCAAACCCAGCTTGGGGGACTCAAAGGCCACATGTGAGTCTCTGAAGTTAGTGGTTCAGACTTAGCAACCGCTGCAAGCTCAAAGCAAACAAGTGCTTCACAATCTCAGTCCAGCCTGGAATCTTCAAGGAGAAAGTGCCCTAAATATCTGCCCAGAAGAGAGGCACATTGGCAAGTATTAGGATCAGACTCCAGGGGATGAGAGCCCCAACCTGAAGAATCTACTTCTAGCTCCCAGAGCAGCTGAGCCAGCAGTTGAAGCCCCTGGAGGCTGAGCTGAAACTTTGTATAGGCAAATGGTTCTTGGGAGCAGATCCAGGGAGACACAGAGAGGCCCAAGTGAGGTGGGTCTAAGAATCCAGGCATATTTCAAGACTCTAGGCCCAGGATACTTTGTCAAAATACAAAACAATAATTTGCTTCAGAGATCTGGAGTTCAGCCACAGTACAGCTGCTTCTCATCATAATGAATTAGGATTTGTTTAATCAGGTGTCTAAAGGGACATCTTTGGTTTTGTTAACCCCTCCCACCCAAGTAAAACAATAGTGTATTTAAATTTCTAAGTTATCTTAAAAAATGATTTTTCTGTGGGGCTGGAGAGATGACTCAGTGGTTAAGAGTACTGACTGTTCTTGCAGAAGACCTGGGTTCAAATCCCTGTACCCACATATCAGCTAACAACTATCCGTAACTCCAGTTCCAGGGGATCTGACAGCCTCTTCTGTCCCTGAGGGCATTGTACAGCATGGGTGCACTTACCTACATGCAGGCAATACACACATACACATAAAAACAATAAATAATTTTTTTTAAAGTGACTTTTTTGTTGTGACCCATACATTTGTTCAGTCACTTTGAGTTTCCTGGAAGAACTGAGCAAGGACAGAGACATGGCCACAAATTCATGGCTGAACTCTATTTAGCATAATCTAATGGTGTGGGCTCAGTGAAATTTCAAGTCTTCTCTGCCTGTATTTCACAGGCCCTGGGATGATGTAGTTTGTAACTTCACCTTTCCCTCATTTGTCCGGACAGATTTATCATACCTGAAGAACCTCAGAACCTTCTCACAAAAAAGGCCTGGGATGCACAGAGCGGGGGGAATATCTGCATGTAAGAGAGAAGGACAGAGGTCCAGCAAGAGCCCGCTGGGCCTTCCTCAGGTCCCTGGCCCATTCCATTTCCAAAAGCAACACGTTGGTCCAAGCCCCGTGCTCCCTTAGCCTCAGTCTTTTTTCTCATTTCCATGCAAAAATGAAATTTCTTCCTATGGCCCACAGTCATGAATCTCTTCTACGGCTGTTTGAACTTCAAAGTATTTAAATTTCTTATGGATTTCATATGATTAAATATGTGGCCTACTGAATATTGCAATGATAGCAAAGGAAGGCAGACTACAGAGAAAGGGCCCAGTGGCTTTAGGGTACAGTTAGCAGCCCCATGGGGCCAGGATGCTCTTGAAGCTTTTTAAATCTTTTAGTTTATAATCAGGTGTCACCAATAACGTGGAAATGGCATGATCTATCTCCAAGTGATGAGCATTTTAGACAAATTAACCTGAAAAAAATTTAAAATCCCAATTATTCATTTTACTACTTGTGTTGTTGGGTCAATTTCAGTTGGGAATCATTCAGTTATTTTATCTTTGTTCCTCTAGGGCTATTCTCTTTTTTAAATATTTTTGCTGATTCTTTGAGAATTTCATATAATATATTTTGATCCTATTCAAGTCCCCTCCCCCCATACCCACCTCTACCTTACCATCTGCTGAGACTTCACAGCCTCTATTAATATTTGTCTTTTTTGAAAAGGCCTAGGAAGTCTAACTTGTGTTCCCCAAATGCTCCTGGGTGAGGGTCCATCCATTGAGTCTGGTCAACCTACCAAGCATCATGCCCTTAAAGAAAGCTGACTCTCCCTCTCCCAGCAACTGCCAATAAATAGACCCTCAGCTAGGCCTGGGCTTTCCTGCCCCCCTCCCTCATCCGTGCTGGGGTTTTGTCAGTGTTTGGCTTGCACAGGTCTTGTGCATGCTGTCACAAGTGCTATGGAATCAGATAGGCAACTGCCCTGTTGTGTCCAGACAAACATTTTCCTTGTGATCATCCACCACCTCTGACTCTTACAATCTTTCCTCACCCACTTCTGCAATGACCTCTGAGCCTTGGGAAAACAGGCTGTGACACGGGTGTCACATGGAGGACTGAGCGCTCGCTCCAGTCTCTTATTTTCTGCACATTGACCAGTCACCATGTGCTGCAAGAAGACGCTTCTCTGATGAGCTGAGAGATGCTCTAATCCATGAGTAGGACAAGTTATTGGAGTTGGTTTAATATTATGTCTATTAGAAGAATATTAGTCATACATTCTCCCCTATGGCCTGTAACCTGTTTAGCCTCAGGTTCCTAGACCTGATACCTGTGCCAGGTATGAGCTCCATCTTGTGAAGCAGGCCTTAAATCCTTTCAGAAGATTGGTTACTCCCATAACATTTGTGCCACTATTACACCAGGTTAGTTGTAGCTCACGAAGTTCACAGCTGGGTAAGACTGATGATTACTTTTCTCTTCCAGTAACATACATAGCACCTTCCAGTACTATGAAAACCAGTCAGTAGAGAGGAAGCTTTGAGGCCATGCCAGCTTGATTTCTCCTTGTTCTGTCCTGTATGCAGTGTCTCCAGCAGAGCTTCTTACCATCAAGTTCTGGAGGGTAACCTAGAGCAGTGGCAACAGTCAGTATTGTTTGAGGGTCTGTGGAAGCCCTCTGGTCAACAAGTCCAAGAGGAGCCCATTCCTGGCACTGGACTTTATATTTGCTAGCCTGTGGTGTCTGGCCGGGCCTTTGAACATCCATTTTAGGGAAATTCCACTTAAACTCTTTATACTGTATATATTCTTGAACACATTGTGTGCTTGAGAAAAAAAATCTGTAGGGTTGCAAATATTCTGAGCTTGCCAAAATGATACATTCCTTTTCCAGCTTGTGTGAACAGTGGGGACAGACGCAACAATTTTATGAAACTGAACCATGGCATTTAGTAGAAAATATAATAAAAACTTGAAAGACTTTTGTAATCTGTGTGCGCCAAGTAAAAGGGAAAGAAGCCAAAAAATGGGCAAAATGAACTCCGTAAAACAAAAATAAATTTTAAAAGTGTGAATCTTCTAAGTACCATAGAATTAGCAAAGAAAATAAAATACCAAAAATGTTCTCAAGAAACAAAGTGAGACCCGAAAGTTCTAAAGGCAAAGTTGGAGAAGAAGAACATAAGGAACAAGTAGATGAAGGAGCTGGGAAGCCAGTCACCTAGGAGTCCACCCCTTCAGGCATCTAAACAGCATCCTTGATGAGGGGTTTGTCCATGCGCCAGCCTCTGTCAGAGCATAAAGCAAACAGGATATCTTCTATTAAGACTCATTATGAACAGAACAAATCTCAGCCAAGGGATTGTGTCTGGCCCTGACTGTAAAGGAAGGGGGGGCCCTTGCTGACTGTGTCCCTTCTGCTGAATGTCCCTGAGTGCCTAATGGTTTTATGTAAATCCAATTTATTAAATGCCATTCCGAAGGGGGAAGAAGACACATCCTCGACTAGTGGCTAATGGTGTCTCATGGTTCTAGTTGTTTAGCTCCACACATCAACCACAGATCTGGAAAACTCAATAAATAAATAAAAAGCAGACTAAAAGGCAGCTCAGCATTTATACAGGACAGTGCATGGAACTGAGGTTTGACTGCTCTGTGGCCCTGGTCAGCGTTAGCCTGGGATCACTTAATCCAGGCGAGAACCTTGATGAAGATGAACTGGAATCACAGCTTGTCACGCAGCAGGGGTAGAGGGTTGGAATGAATTGGGATGCACCTGATCTGAAAACAATGCCCAGGTAAAGTTTCCTCAGCCCAGGGCTAGACATCTCAGAGACAGAAGAGCTCTACAACTCCGCCTTATGTTCTAGAAAAAGAACATGCAGCTTTGGTAAAATGTGTGGCTCAGCTTGGGATCTGGCCCATGTAATCAATATGGTCCCTATACAGTGTTTCCACTGTTGCCATGGCAACAAATCTGGCTTACAGAAGTGTCCAAACTGGCCTTCCAGACACCACTGCCTGCTTCCTGCCCTTCACCTCCAGCTGCCACAAATGCTTTTCCGACCCGTATACTAACCAGCTACTTTCCAAAGACCCTCAGAAGGTTCCAGCATTTCATCTACAAAGAAAACTATCCATTTCATAAGGATGTTTGCCAGCCTGTCCTCATCTGTGGACCCAGGCTCCCCAACTGCATGGCTCCCTGTGTTCCTCTCACTCACAAGTCCTAGAACTTCTGCCCCACTCCAGGGACGGCCATACCTAGCCATAAAGCCCGTATCACCGCATAAAGCTCTGTGCCACACCATGTACCCTACCCTCTACCCTAGGGCTCTGCAAGCATTCCTACTTCTAAATGCCACCTTTCTCCTTGGTCTTGGGTACAATTAAATCTCACTTTCCTGTGCTTCTTAAGAAGCATTTTAATGAAATGCAGAGGCTGTGTGTACTTTAGGGGTTCCCCTGATGTACCAATGTTTAGAGTACCTTGTGTTTAGGTCCCAGTCACCACACATCTGTTTCCAGGTAGACTGTGATCTTTTGTGGATAGGGACAGTTTCTGGCCTTTTTATGTTCAGAGTAGCTTGCACACAGGAAGTAGTACTCCTTAGCACTTGTTAGCTGAACAAAATGAGTCTCACAGGTTTCCAAGCATCGTTAGGGACAGTGCTTCTTCGCTTTGAGGCACCCAAGGGCAGGCCTCACACCCTTATGCCACTCAGGAGTTTGTCCTGTTCACAGAATGGTCGAACCAGGAATGGTACGTCTTTTCAAAAGGCCTGAGCACACAGCTTTTGGCAAGCGAGGTAATACTGCAACAAGACTTTCATTAGGGAAACTTTTTGCAAAATTCATAGATTATCACTGTTATTGTGCTCAATTTTTACATGGAAAAACATCAATGCATAAAAGCTCAACCAATGTAGCAGCCTTTCCTGATAAATTAACATCAGAGCACAGCCAGGAGCCAAGATTCACGGAATTCCCTTGCTAATCTTAGTCCGTAATCATCTCCCAGGATCTCCGGGAAAAGCAGGGCGGACAGGGCACCTCTCATCACTGGTTGCTGCTGCAGGGCAGGGCCTGAACTTGCTGTTCTCCTGTGGGGCCAAGGGAGTGACAACAACCAATCATCTCTCACTGATTTGAACTGAGTCTGAGATGACTAAGTCTGAGGTGAAGCCAGTGGCTGTCTGTATTGTCATCATGGGCTGGCCTCTGCAAAACTACTTAGCCCCAGTGCTAAGAATCTTTTCTGAGCACTAGATTCTTTTACAATTACATCTTACAGGGGAAAAAAAATAAACAAAACTCGACAAGTTATGCATTGACTGTGACAGTCTTCAGTACATTTTGATGTGTCTAAGACATATTTCCTGAATTACATTTGGGTTTTCTGCATGCTAAGGGAAATGATTTGCATCTCATCAACGGAAACATGAAAATTCTAAACTGTGTTTGAAAAACTTTATAACATAAACATTTGGTGTGCCAAATCTTGGATGGTATATCAAGGAAAATATCAGAGGAGCAGCTTTGTCTGGCCCTGAACTGCAGATGTCAGCTGGGTCAGATGGGTGATGGATGATCAGCACAGGGGATTTCATTAGAGATGGATGAAAATGTCAGGCAAATTTTGGAATTCATAAATAACCTATGAGAAAAAAAAGTGGAAACTGTAATAATACTCTAATCAGTGTGAAACCAGTTTCCCTTTAAGCTCAATGCTATTTAGAAGGCAGGGGTAATTAAACACACCTACAACATGTGTGAACATACATGCACAGACATACTGACATCCCTAGAGCTAACTCCCGCCTCAGAAATTACATAACTAGTCAGGAGTGGTGGCTGTAACCCCAGTGCTTGGAAAGCTGAAGTGGGAAGGACTGCCGTGAGTTACAGGATGGTCTGAGCTACATGGGAAGACCTGCTTCAAAACAGACAGAATAAACAGATGATTGATTATAGATAGGTAGGTAGGTAGATAGATGATAGACAGACAGATAGATGATAGATAGATAGATAGATAGATAATGATAGATGGTAGATGATAGATAAGATAGATGATTGATAGATGAGGATGATAGATAGATGATAGATAGATAGATGATAAATAAATGATAGATGATAGATAGATGATAGATAGATAGATAGATAGATAGATAGATAGATTGATAGATTGATAGACGATAAACTATGTGACTTTGGGCCAGTTACATGCCCTGAGCCTAGCTTTTGATAAATATTGAGAACTTGGATGTCTTTCTCACAGAAAGATGGCGACTACTTAAAATAAATAAGAACAGGGTTGGGGGGATGGCTCAGTGAGAAAGTGCTTGCACTGGACGCATGAAGACCTGAGTTTGATTTCCAGAACACACATAAAATCTGGCAATGGTGGCAAATACCTATACTCTGGTGTAAGTAGAGGCAGTGACAGGTCACTCGCTGGGGCTCGAGGGTCAACCTGCCTGGCCTACTAAGCTTTGGGCCAATGAAAGACCCTGTCTCAAAAAATAATGTAGATGGCATCTGAAGAACGACAGCCGAGTTTGTCCTCTGCGCGCGAGCACGCGCACACACACACACACACACACACACACACACACCATATATACATAAACATGCAAATAAAAATGTCCACGAAAATCTACTGTCTGTGAGAAAGGCTTTCCCTGTACATAGACCACAGAAGCCACCTAAATAAAGCCAAGCTGACCGACCGAGGAGACGAAGGCCACAAGCCAAGGTGACCGACTGAGGAGTCGTAGGCCGCGCAGAGCTGTGAAGCCTCATTGTAAGTGGCTGCTTTGCTCATGGTGCCTCTAATTTCTGACTCTGGGGCTGGGACTCCTGGTGAAAACCAGCTCATTCCTGTTACACAAGCTCTTCGGGCAGTCTTATCTGACAGCAGTTTTCCTTGGACAAGCTCTCCTGAGGCTCTGTTCCCCTCCTCAGGTCCACCAGCCCTGGGGTGCTCACCTTCCCGCCTGCTCTGCAACCCTGGCCTGATGCTGCCAACAGTCTGGAGAAGGACAGCCCCCGCCCCCCTTTTCCCACAGACAGGACTCAAGGACGAGCCTCCAGCACAGGCTGACATTTTATTCTCAATGACCACTCTCCAACTTACCCACTTTCCTGTTTTCTCCCACTTTCTCTGTGTGTGTGTGCGTGTGTGTGTGTGTGTGCGTGTGTGTGTGCGTGTGTGTGTGTGTGATCACCACTCACCTCAGCCTCCAGCACAGGCTGACACTTTATTCTCAGTGACCACTCTCCAACTTACCCACTTTCCTGTTTTCTCCCACTTTCTCTGTGTGTGTGTGCGTGTGTGTGTGTGTGTGCGTGTGTGTTTGTGTGTGTGTGTGTGTGCGTGTGCGTGTGTGTGTGTGTGTGTGTGTGTGTGTGTGTGTGTGTGGTGTTTTATCATTTCTTTTATGATCACCACTCACCTCACAGGTCTTTTCCTAGAGCATCTTCGCACCTGCCCTACCTTTACAGCACTTTTCTTCCCTCTCTCTCCCCGTCTACATCATCTCTGGGATCCACTGAAGCAGTTTGAGGACAGTTAAGAGTCTTTAAAATATTTCAATTTTTTAACATAAAAACATAAATTCTAGGTGACAATAGAATTTGTTTTTTGTTTTTTTCTTGTTTTCAGGTGGTTTTTGTTTGTTTTGGGTTTGGTTTGGGTTTTTGAGACAGGGTTTCACTATGTAGACCTGAAACTCACTATGTAGACCAGGGTGGCCTCAAACTCATCAAGATCTGCCTGCCTCTGCCTCCAGAGTGCTGGGATTAAAAGTATACATCCCACACCTGGTGAATTTTAATTTTTTTAAATATTTTATTTATATTTTATGTGTATGAATGTATTGTCTACATGTATATAAGTGTACCCATGACATGCAATGCCCACAGAGGTCAGAAGAGGGCATCAGATCCTCTGGAACTGGAATTACAGACAGTTGTTACACACCATGTGATACTGGGAACCAAACCTGGGTCCTCCACAAGAGCAGCCAGTGCTCTTAACTGCTGAGCCATTGCTCCAGCTCTGTGAACTTTAATTTTTAATAAATCACAGAGCTATAAAAGTTAACTTTTGGTGGAGTCCTTGTATGTAAGAAATGTCTTAGAGAGGTCAGCCTCTAAGGACCACAAAAGTCATAACATAGCCCTGCTTTCTTCCTCTCTGGAGACCTCACACTAACTCTCCTTTTCTATTTCCAAGTCTATCAACAGCAAGCTGAAGAGTTCACTTCTCTCTGTGGCATGGCGTGACTGTAGAGGTGATGGTATTAGCACCAAGCATCCATTACCTTTGCCTGGTAGACAGTGAGCGTCTATCTGGTGTCATCCGATTTGTCTTTTCAGAGGATCTGTGTGTTTCAGATACAGACTAATGAGCGCCTGCACCAGAAAATGGTGTGTACACTCTCCTCAGAGCTCACAGCTGTTAATTCACACATTCAGCAGCCACAGCTCAGCAGAAGGCCCTGGAAAGGGAATCCCATCCATCCTGAAAGCCAAGGACTAGGTGGTAAAGCCACCAACACTGCATCCACATGGGTAGGAGGGAGGCCAGTCAAAGTCTGCTCATCTGAAATAACCAGTTTGAAAATGCTGAAACTTTCATTACCAGACTGGGAAGGTCAAGTTCACACACATTAGCATCTCTGGCATCCCAACCAGCACAACCCTGTATTCACGGAAATCTGTGCACTGAGGAATGCATAGACATACCCAAGGAGAAAAGGCCCAGCTGCTGCCTGCATGCCATTTCAGGGTCTCTGCATCTCGGTATTGACATGGCTTGTAGTCGGGGGCAGGAACTGTTAACATGAAGAGAGGGGACAGAGGAAAGTAAGACCCCAGAGCCTATATTTCCCATGAGGCCATGTTTTATGGAGTCCTGGTCTCTGGGGCCATGGTAGAATCTCCTACTTTCTCCTTGAGGTTTGGCACAGTTTAAGATTTCCACACGTCTTTGGGAACTGGATAATGTACAAAGAAAGTGTGTAATGCTGATACCACATGGAATCCTAAATGAGGAAGCTGGGCCCCGGCACCCACGCAAATGTCCAGATAAGTGGGCAACTCCAGAGCTCCCCAGAAAAAAGCTGGGCCCTCACTAAATCACAACACACTGAATGTGTGACTGTTAGAGAATTCGGTTGCGACTAGAAAATTCAATTTAGGAGAGAAGGAAAAGAAAGTGCTGTTTTCCCTCTAGAACTTTGAGTGCTCATAGCCCTTTGGTTGTTGTGAAATTATATTCATTAGCAAAGCCCCTGAGAAGGCTACTGTCGCCCAGCAGTGGCTGGAGTCATGCTGTGGAATGAGAAGCATTGATCCAAAAGGTTGCATAATCCCAAGGCCTCAAAAAGTTGAGAGCTGAAGCAACATGTCTGCCAGGCTGTGCATCTTGCAGGGACACAGCTCCAATCTAAGAAGTGAGCACCACAAGCTGCTCCTCTTCACCGCAGGTAACAGCCCAGCTTACAAATGCAAGGCTTAACCTCGAAATAAGAAAAAATGAAAATAAATAAATACTTTACCAGTACCTGTGTATCAGGCATCTTGAAGACAATAGATCTATGGGAAGCTTCCTCATTCCTGGAAGCTTGCCTGGTTCAGCCTACGCACTTGAGCCTGTCCAAGGTGAATTTACCCCCGAGAGGTGAAAGGAGCGTAATTTCCATTCATCATTTACAGAAGGCCAAAACAAAATCTTGCTTCCAAGAGCCCAGAAGGGAACTCCTGCTGTGTCTTTCCTGGGTCTTCCTAAGTGCTCAGGTCTCTCTGATAGCATGCTAGAAAGAAGGGTCTGACTCACTGAGCTCTTGCAGTTATACCAGCCACCACCGTACCCCCAGCCACCTCGAGGGACTGCAGGTCTGCTTCTCTTCACCACACAGGTGAGGACTCAGAAATGCCTGTTGTTAAGATGTGAGCAGAAGTACAGACAAGGCCCCTGTGCATCCATCAGTCTAAAGATTTAAATTTGGAGACTATTTCCTTCTCAGTTAAGCAATGAATTTTATTGTCTGAGCAAAGAGAAAGTTTCCCAGCACAGACAAGGCAGGGTCAGTGACTGGCCACAGGAGAGGTCACCACCAATGGCAAGCATGTTCTAGTTTTTCCCATCTCCTCCCATGTGCTTCAATACTAGGTAAAGTCTGTGACCAGTTTGGATTTAAAACCATGCCTGTGCAACTGCATTAGCACTATGGCAAAAGGCGTGGCTGAGCACCTAGTTTGGGGACATAATGCCCTCAGCCTAATGCATAGTGACAAGTCCTGCACACATATACGAACCTCAGAGGCATCATATATGAGAAGTGTTCCTCTGTATCAAAGGCTGGGTCTGTTACCAGCCATGGTGTAATAATGGCACAGATATCCAAGGCCACATTTTCCACACTCAACCAAGAAAAAAAACTGACATGCTTGTGACAAGTAACATCAGACATCTCGATGGCACAACAATGGTTCTCCCTCATTTGCATCTCCCAGTCTCCCGTTGATCATCCCTGGCAAGGCACACCATACCCATGAACACCTAAGGAATATTCACTCACAGTGACAATTTCCATCTGCCCAGAGACCAGGACAATATCCTGCCTGTCTGATGTCCTTGGCACCCTGCCACCCAATTCACAAATGCAGGCAGCAGGTGGGGACTGGGCAGGGGGAAGGCCTGTGCAGAGCCCTGCCCTTCCCCACACCACCATAGCCTGCTAGCCAGGACCTGGAGAAAGTCAGCTCAGAGGCTTTTATGCCAGACAAATTGCAGTTTCAATCTGCTAAAGCATTTAATGAGGCTTTCAAAGAATGCGAAAATATTTCAACAGGGCATTTCACAACGCAAGAGGCAAAATCTACATTTTTTTTTATTAAAATGTGTTAGGAGGGGAGCAAAAATAAAATAAATTCTGATTTTAAAATTTTACCAAATAACTCAATAGTTCTGACAGGAACAGGTCTGAGTTTCCATAGATTATCTTGCTTGAGACTATTACGGAATCTCACCTTGGAAATTCCCCCATTTATATGCGTGAGCTAGGCTCCCAGCACAAAAGGCTGCCTGTCTTTTCCAAGTAAAGATGAAAACATCCTGTTAAACTCTTCGGCCATGCAACAAAAGCCCTAACGGGCCCTTTCCAGCAGCACCCTAATGAAATCTAACTGGGAAATGATAAAGAGATAGGAATCCCAGGCTCCGAGACTTTGTTTTTTAATTGCCAATTTTCCCCCTTGCACTGAGACATTAATCCTTGAAGAATAGAAAGCCTACTTGCCAATCACCCAGGGGGGCATGGGAGTGAGAGGAAGGAAACCCACAGCGGTGGGTGAGAGAAACTGCCCTCCAGCCCGTTGAGTCTGGCCACCAACACCAGGCCGGTCCCAGGCCCCCCCAGCCCCCATCCCCACCCACCGACTCTGGACCAGTACTGGCATCCAAATTAGGCCTGTGTGGACTGGCTGTACATGACTTGAAGGAAAGGCACAGGAGGACCTCAGATCCAGGGAGATCTGGACGCCCGGAATCCATGCTTGTTCAGAGGATGCCTTGTGGGAGGGAGGTGTTTTCTTTTCCCTGGTCTTCAGTTTTATTAAAACAAGAATAGTGAGAAGACAATGCATCTCCAACAGAGATTCAGAAAAGAAAGAGGAAGGGGCCTCAGCAGAGTCAAGCTAGTCATTCAGGGCTGAACACTGGTTTCTATGGGAACAAGAGCTGCTTTGTGCGGTGACTTTCCACTCCCCCGCCCTCCGTGGGACCAGTTCCAGCATCCCAGCATTGTATTTGTGTGGCCAACTTTTCTTCTGTCTCATTCACTGCCCCCTGCCCATGCCTATCCCCAGCAACAACACCCATTGCTACAGAAGCCAAAAGAAAAGAGAATTCACAGCCTCTGAGCCGAATTAAGTCACCGTACAAAGGTATCCAGGCAACTGGACGCCAGTATGCTGCCCCGAGAGCCCTGGCCAGCATTCTGTCCTCTGCCTCATTTCTTGTCGTCTCTTCCCGCTGCCCTGGCCAGAACTGAGGTTTCCTAACTCTTTTCACCCATAACACACATAGTATTTAGTCCTAAATTAAGTTTTCAAGTACACAAAATGTTATGCACACATTGGACATTACTATTTAAAAATAATAACAATAAATGAATCTCACCTTAGACGTGGTTAGTGTTGATTCAAACTAAAGTTTAAATCTTTAAAGTGTTTATACCTGTATGCACACGCATATATACAGGACAGGAGAGAAACGTCCAGAAAATCGTCCCTGTCTATCTTTAATGAGGGCAGTGGTTCACTGTTCAAAGACTCTGAGGTCGGACAACATCCAGAGTCTGACTTCTCTATTTGATGAGGTACCTTTAATTTGGTACTTTTTTTTTCCTAATTCATTTTGACTTTTAAATTTAAAAAAGAAAATATTTATGAATCTATTACTCAGTTGCCGTGAGAAAAATTTCAGCACATAAATCCTCATTTCTTTTCAAAGTGTCAGGACTTTATTTTATGAAAGAAAATGCATATTTCTAAACACTGTTCCTAAATCACAACTAAAATATTTAGTACCACAAATTTCTTGCCTTTCAAAGTCACTTTTCTTTCAAAGTTTAGTAGAAGGCTTCAAGGTCTGCCCTTTGCCAAGTTCTGTATCATTCAAAGGTAAACTTTTACATCCAAAGACAGTTCCCAATTTATATGTAAGTATTTACTTAGGAGGTCTATAATACATTAAAGACCAAAACAAACAAACAAAAATAGCAAACAAAGTCTCTATGAGGACTGGGCGTATAGCTAAGTGGTAGAGCATTTGCCTGGCATGCCTAAAACCCAACACCAGCCCAAAAGTAACAAAGAAGTTTATCTTCTCTAGTTATGAAATGAATGAAGGAAAGCAGAAAGAAAGTACAGAGTACTCTGGAGGAGAAAGACTATTCATATTTTCATATATTCTTCAAGTAATAGACACAAGTATATGTATCAATTTTTTGTTTGCTTATTGAGACAGGGCCTCACTATATGCCTAGGCTGGCCCTGAACTCACAGTATAGCCAATGCTAGGCTCCAACTCAAGATCCTCCTGCCTCAACTTCCCTAGGGCTGGGACTACAGACCTGCATTCCCACGTCCAGCTATATATCATTTTTTAAAATAAAAACAACAATTACCTGGCCCTGAAAAAAAAAAAAAAAGAAATGTCAATTTTCATCATTTAAATTTAACCTTGTAAAACACAGTTTAACCTATTTATGTGTCACCAAATGGTAGTCTTAGTTTTAAAGGGCATCTTGAGATATATGATAGGACAGGGGGCCAGCCAGCTTGGAGTCAGAAATGCGGTCTGTTCATAAAGCCTGAAGCCATCTTTCAATCTGTCTTTTGTGGCGCTCACTTCATGAATGTCAAGGTGCATTATACCAAACTTGTGAAGACACAGGTAGTCTGCACCAGTCGTTGCACCCCTGAGCCTGCTTTGCTCTCCCCCACACTATTAGGAATCTTTTAAAGCACTGGTTCTCAAAAGCAGACTGGAAAAAACTGAGCATGCCGTCACTCCCTAGGGGACCACTGCTTAATCCCTCCCCTACTTCCCACCCATCCTTCCGCCCTGCTATTTCTTCCTTATTTTCCACTATTTTTTAAATTTAATTTCATTTTATTTTTGAGGGTTTCTGATAAAGCTACATTCTTAACATACAAAGGGTACAAAATGAAAATTTTCCAGACTATTCCAAAGGATGGTGCCAGTCTATCATTGTCTGCAAAGCACCTTCACATACTGTTACTGTAGGTCATTTTGTCTCTAATTAAAGTAAGACACCATATGTCCACCGTTTTGGCCTGTACTGAAACGGGGAAAGAGGGTCCCCTAGAGCGTTCTTAGTCTCATCTTTCTACAAAAACCTTCTCAGAATATAAAAGACAGGGTCAGGATGCTCTGAAGGCCAGAGAATATTTATCAGTAACTAGCAGTGTTCTAGTCTGCCTTTTGCTGCTGTGATAAATACCATAACCAAAACCAGTTGGGAGGAAAGGGTTTATTGCATGTTAAAGATAAGAACCTATCATCACTGAGGGAAACCAGGGCAGACACTCAAGCAGGAATCTGGAGGGAGGAACTCAAACAGAGACCAGGGAGGAACGCTGGGTACTAGCTTGCTTTTACTGGGTTGCTCAGCTAGCCTTCTTATACAGCCCACGGCCATCTGCCCAGGGTTGGCACTGCCCACAATGGGCTGGGCCCTCCCACACTAATTAGCATTTGTTTTTTTAAAATGCCTCATAGACATGGCTACCAACCACTCTGACCTGGGATTTCTTTTTTCTTTTTTTTTCTTTTTTTTTTTTTTGAGACAGGGTCTTCCTGTAACTACAGCTGGCCTGGAACTTGATATGTAGACCAGGCTGGCCTCGAACCCACAAAGATCCACCTGCCCCTGCCTCCCAAGCCCTGGGATTAAAGGTGTGTGCCACCACGCCCAACCTAGGAACCTAATTAAAAAAAAAATTTTTTTTTTACTTACTAATTTTATTTTATGTGTATGAGTATATTTTCTGCATATATGTAAGTGCACCCATGTCATGCAGTGCCCTAGAGGTCAGAAGAGGGTGTTGGATCTCCTGGAACTGGAGTTACAGATAGTTGTTAATCCATCATGTGTGTGCTGGGAACAATTATTTAGACACCCACTTCCCAGGTAGCACCCTCCCATAGCCTCCCTCCCCCCACTAGAGCCCTTATACTCTGATATCTCTGCTACTGTCTGCTGTGTTGTTGGCACCCCCAGCCATTCCCCACTACTTGCCCTTCTGGTGAATCTAGTCAGCCTATCTAGAGGTCTTTGTTTAGGAGGGTCAGCTGTTCCTCATCTAGCAGTAATCAGTTGTCAATATTCCTTTAGATAAAATTGGGGTCTGCTGTTCATTTTCCCAGTTCTATGCTGGGTTACTATCTGGGAATCCCTTTGGCCACCCTGGCCAACAACTCAAAAGAAGGTATCGCGTGTCTGGCATTGTGGCTTGTTATGTAGCCTTTAGCTATACCTATGGACTCTTATGAACTTATGTTGGCCCACTTAATCTTTGGTTATACTTTCCCTTTGGGTGTTTAAGGCCACACAGTTGGTCCAGATAAACTGATTTATTTTAACTCTTAAGGTCATTTGAGGATCTGTTCCTCAGGGGGTCACATGGGCTTGGGAGGAGCCCCTGGCTCCTTTCTTTTACAAGTTCTGTGTGAAGATAAGTCAAAGGTCCTACTTGACCATGGTTGGCTTCACTTAGAAGCATGGAGGAAACGATTCCTCTGTGTTGACCCTCCTCTTTATAGACTGGACACTGGTTTAAGTCCATCTGGTGGGGTCTCCTCGGCCTCCTTGATCAAGAGGACAGGTGACCCAACACCATTATAGGACATTTTGAGAGATGCTCATAGTCCCCTGGAACTAGTTGACCTAGGAGGGCAAGGAGCAAAAACTGTCCTTTATGTCCCTCTGACCAAATTATTATAGGCCTCAAAGTATGTCTGTTAAACACCCAAGAAGGTTAGTTCCACCATTCTGGTATTTTTAATTACTGTGTGTCATGTAGATAAATCTTGGGCAAAGACCAATTGTTCTCAGATAAACCTTACCTAGACATACATTTCTTGACTTGCTATGTATAATTTGACAGTAGGTTGTAGGAGTAATATGGTTCTCTCTGGTTTTCAAAACTAGCTAGGCATTGTTTATCTCTCACATTGTCTCACACCTCCATCATGGTTTTCCCACTTAAAGTGCTCCCATTTTCCCCCTTTCACCCTTACTAATACCCTTCTCCTATTGTCCTACCTCCCTTGAGCTCCTTCTTTCCCTTTATCCCCTAGATTCCTTGTATACCCTTCCCTCCCCCCTCCCTTAAACTAACCCAATTTTTATCCATATCTCCCTTATTAAGGCCTGTTTCCTACTGTTCTTCTCCTTCAGGTTATTTCTTTTCCTTTACCTCCCTGTTTCCTTTACATTACCCTGATTCATGTAGTTATGTCTGTTTGCATACTTATTTATCAGAGTCTGGTTCTAGGATCCACATATGAGAGAGAACATATGTCGATTTTTTTTCTGAGATTG
>NW_008332089.1:884911-885533 GCF_000622305.1 Nannospalax galili
TTCTGGATTTTAAACTTCTGTCAGATGTGTCGCTGGTGAAGATTTTCTCCCGTTCTGTGGGTTTTCTTTTCGCTTCTTTAGTTGCTTCTTTTGCTGTACAGAAGCTTTTTAGTTTAATGAGGTCCCATTTGTTGATTCTTGACCTTGTTTCCTGGGCAATTGATGTCTGGCTTAGAAAAACATTTCCTACACCTATGTCTTGAAATTATTTTGTTGAGAATTTTTGCATCTATGTTCATTAAGGATATGGGTCTATAGTTTTCTTTTTTGGTTGTATCTTTACCAGGCTTTGGTATGAGAGTGATGCTGGCTTCATAGAAGGAATTTGGAAGTTTTCCCTCTATTTCTATTTTTTTGAATAAATTAAGTAGAATTGGATGCATATCTTCTTTAAATGTCTGATATAATTCTGCTGTAAATCCATCTCGTCCTGGGCTTTTTTTAATCAGGAGGTTTTGTATTACTGTTTCTATTTCTTTTTGTGATATGAGTCTGATTAAGCTGTTAATCTCTTCTTGATTTAGTTTCAGTGGTTCCCATGCTTTTAGATATCCTTCCATTTCTTTTAGGTTTTCAAATTTAGTATCATATAAGTTTTTAAAGTACTCTCTTAAAATATTCT
>NW_008332089.1:886022-886428 GCF_000622305.1 Nannospalax galili
GCCCCAGTATATGGTCAATTTTGGATAAGGTTCCATGGGGTGCTGAGTAGAAAGTATGTCCTTTGGTGCTTGGGTGGAATACTCGGTAGATGTCTGTTAAGTCCATTTGATATATGGTATTGTTTAACTCAGATGTCTCTCTGTTAACTCTCTGCCCTGCTGACCTATCTAATGCAGACAGTCGGGTATTGATGTCCCCTACTATTAATGAGTTGGGATTAATCTGGGTCTTAAAGTCCTGTAGTACTGATTTTATGAAGTTGGGTGCACCATAGTTTGATGCATGTGTGTTTATGACTGTACAAATAACTTCTTAGTCATTTTTTCCTTTGATTAGAGTGAAGAGGCCATCTTTATCTGTCCTGATTAGTGTTGATGTCAAGTCTATTTTGTCAGATATTAGAAC
>NW_008332089.1:886597-886719 GCF_000622305.1 Nannospalax galili
AATATTTAATGAATGATGGGTATTAAATCCTATCATTTTTATTTCTGTTTACATTCTTGATATAGCTGTACTTTTCCACTGTTATACCTTCATTGGATTTCTTTCCACAATCCCTTGGGTAT
>NW_008332089.1:887779-897871 GCF_000622305.1 Nannospalax galili
GTCTGCTTCTTTTTGTAAACTTTATGTGTCTTTGTGGTTTACTTTTGGGGCATGAAAAGCTGGTTCCTGTAAGCTTCTGGTTCTCTCTTTTGATTTTATATTGGAGTGGAGGATTGATTTTGTCTTCAGGAGTTCCCACAGAGGGCCAATTCAGATGAGGGCCAGACGATTTCAGGCTCTCTCCTAAGGTCTGGATCCCTCCAGAAACGATTTTGACCTCAGGAATTTGGGGATTGGACTGGCCTGGGAGCCTGGCCCAGAAAAGATGCTGGTCTAGGGCAGCTGGTGGCCATGCCACCCAGAGATGCAAAGGGAGATGGGGGTGGGAAGAGGCCCCAAGGCCTCCTGGGGACTGCACTGAGGAGCTGTGTTGGTCTGGATGCAAAGGATCAGGATGAGGAAAGGTCAGCCCCAGCATCCCAGAAAGAGGCTGATGGGTAGTGCAGGCCAGGGAAGCAGAGGGAGTTGAAGGGGACCAGGCCTAGAAGCAGTGCTCTTGGGGCCCAGAGAAGGCACTAAGTTAGTGTGGATGAAAAGGATCAGGGAGCAGTATTGGTTCCCCAGATTTCTGGGGCCCCAAGACAAGGAATGGGGCAGGGCCCAAACTTGGAGGAGAGAACGGAGATGGAGATGGGAGGGTGAATGAGGCTGGGGGAGTCAAGGCCTGGAGGGCACAATGGACTTACCCTGGAGAGAGGCCTGCGGGTAGGACAGAGGCCTGTGGAGGGTCCTGCAGGCCCAGGGAAGCAGAGGGAGGTGAGGGCGGGTCCAGGCCCAGAAGCAGTGCTCCTAGGGCCCAGAGAAGGCACTATGTTCTGATCTGGGCATTTATTTAGTTGAGACTCCATCTTCCCAGGTGACTGTGTCGAGTTGACAAAGACTAACCAGCGCAAGCAGCAACTAGGCAGCAACTACCAAGGGCTGCAACTCTCCCAGCTCCCTCTAGAAATTAGCTGCAATTCCACTAATCTCCAGTCTCTAATTTGCATTACCCTTGTGAAGACCCAAAAGTGACCGGACCCGTGCTTCTCTGTTTCTGCCTTGACCCTCCACGTTTGCAGATAGTGACTGAGGAGTGAGGCTGTCAGGTCTCCTGGGTGGACATTTCATCTGCTGAGTAGGCATAGTGTCATAAACATGGTGTTTCTTCAAAGTTGTGTGTGTTTGGTGAACAACGTGGAGATGGTTAATCTGAAAAAGAAAGCTTCTCTAAGGGGACGTCCCCCAGCGTCCTGGCGGCCTTCCTCGTGCCCTGTGCTTCTGTGCTCCAGCCCGGTCCTTAGATGCTCTACTGCACACTGGCCTGTCCCTCTGACCACCACACGAGGTCTCCTCAGGTCTGAAGGGGTTTGGGCTTTCCTGCTGGTCCTCCTGAAATTCGCTAGTCATACAGCATGACACCTTTCCCAGAGAAAGTCATGGTCACCATGGACCTTCATAAACTTGCAGGTCTTCTCTAGAAACATCCAGGTGTCACAGGAAGTCATTTCTTCCTCCTCCCTACATGGTGACCTCTGTGGTTGCCTGTGCCACTCTGATGGCTCTGTCACATTCCTGGGCCCCTGTACCCTGGCTCCTGCTCCCCAGTACCTACACCATGCTCCTGAGGGGCTCCACTAGCCAACCTCTTCTCTCTGCTTTCCTTGCAAATCTGGGGCAAATGTGCCCCTCCTGTCTTCCCACGGTACAGACACCTTCTGCCCCTCTCCTTCCTCTCTCCTGACCTTCCCTAAATTCCGCCCTTGTCTCTCCTGTCGCCCTCCAGTTCTGCTTTCCTTCGAACTTCCACCTGCTTCCACTTTAGCTAACAAATACTTTTCCTCCAACATCTGCAGCTTCTTTCCCCTCCTATTCCATACTGGTCTTTCAGGAACATTAACCCAATAACTGGTAAGCCACAGTAGCAAAATACATACAGTGGCTTCTCGGTGTGTTTTGGAAGCTTCCAGTGTCATGGAAGCAAAGAAAATAAACCAACAATCATTCATTAATCACAAGGAAAATAAAACATTAGGAATTAGGACAATGGAGAATCACAGTGTGCAGCGTCGCAAACCAGCCAAGAAGGCTGGATATGGGCCCCACTGGGACCTGGGGGCTATGGGCAGATAACCAGATGGGAGCACGGGGGCAGGACCTCAGCAGCAGGAGCTGGAATGTGGTGGCAGTGGCCAGATGACGAGATATCAAGGCCAGCACTTGGTGGGAAGGTTAGGTGTGGTGCAGAAGAAAGGCCTTGGGCCTGGGGCCATCCATGTGAACAGGCCATTTGACTATATATATGGAGGGACATCAGACCCTTTTCCCTATAATTTGGAAAAAGACACCAACTTCACTTCGCTATGCTTTGCTGTCATAGCCTTAAAGTCTTCAAGGTGAGTGTCAGGAATCCTAAGTCCAGCTAGGACGACAACAGCTTCAATCAGACATTATATTTCCCCCACGGGTACAGGATACATTAGGACCACCATGGCAGCTAATTAGGGAGGGCAGGTAAGATGAAAGAGGCCAAGAATTACACATGGTCCACATGTGCCCAGAGGGAGGAGCAGGGAAGCACAGCGCCTGTCCTCAGAACCCATGTAGCCAACAGCCGCAGGCAAGAGTTGAACAGGATAGCCTCAGCCCCCAGAATCTTCCCTCTCAGCCTTAGGAAGCAGTCCTTTCCAGAAGGTTCTTAAAGCTGGTGGAACTCTTCTCTCCAGCATGACAGAACTCCAGGAAGGAGCCACCCCAGCTCTGCACAATGGATCCAGTTACCTGGAGGTAGAAGAGTCTTGTCTGTGGAAAGCAGGTGTGATGGTCAGCCCGGACCATCAGAGTTGTAAAAAAGCTTTGCCTCCAGGCCACCTGCTAGCAATTATCCAAGTTGGGTTTGCCTCTGTCCTGTCTGTGAGGAATTATCTTTTTATATAAGTTTTTCATTGAATTGTAAAATTCCTACAGTATGTTTTGATCATAATTAGACCCACTCCCCTATCCTTACCCCCTCCTGATTGCATTGTGAGTGTGTGTGTGTGTGTGTGTGTGTGTGTGTGTGTGTGTTAAGGCCTATTGAGTCAGTTTTGTAGATTAGGTTAACTAAGGTTTGAAAGACCTATCCTAAAAGTGGCCAGCACATGCCTGGGGCTTGGGTCCTGAAGGAGAAGGCGAGCTGAGTACCAGCATTCATCCCTCCTGACTTGGATGCAATGTGCCCAGGGCCACGATGGACTGCACCATTGAACTGAGAACCCTACTTCTGTCAGGGTATCTTATCACAAGAAAAGAGCTAATAGAGCTGCTCCCTGTATGAATGCACTTCCTTCCGGACCCTGCTAGCCAGGTATTTACTGCTGCCACAAGATACCTGTGAGCTAATTCAAGGGAAGACCAGTCCGTTGCCCCTTTGACCCACTGCCAACTGGCCTGCCCATGGTGAGGTGGAACATCAAGGTGGAAGGACCTGGCAGAAAACAGCTGCTCAGCTCATGGTAACCAGGAAGCTGAGAGAAAAGGGCAAAGGACTGGGGACAAGATACATCCTTCATAGGCATCATCCTCAGCTCCCCAACCACGTGTCCCACTCCTTCCAATCAGGCCCCTCCTCTCTATAGCCCAATCAGCTATGAACTCACCAATAGATGAACCCATTAATGATGTCAGCACCCTCAAGATTCAATCACCTTTTAATGGTGCCACCAGTGGGAACTAAGCCATTAACACAGGAGATTTTACATATATATATATATATATACATATATATATATATACATATACATATATATATGTACATATATATATAAAATTTAATCAGGTATGGTAGTGCACACCTTTAATCCCAGCACTTCGGAGGCAGAGGCAGAAGGATCTCTATGACATCGAAGCCAGCACGGTCTCATACGGAGTTCCAGGCCAGCTGTTGCTAAAGGAAGAACTTGTCTCAAAAAGACCAAAACCAAAAAAAAAAACAAAAACTTTATTATTTTTATTTTATGTGCATGAGTGTATTGCCTACAAGTATAAGTGTGCCATGTTGTACAACACCCAAGGAGATCAGAAGAGGGTGTCAGATCCCCTGGAACTGGAGTTACGCACAGTTTTTAACTGTCATGTGGGTGCTGAGAATCAAACTGTAGTCCTTTGCAAGAGCAGCTAGTGCTCTTAACCACTGAGCCGTCTCCCCAGCCCCTAATAAAGGGGCTTCAGCATTAACTCCTCTTGCTGTCAACAGGGATTCATCTCTGCTCTCCTCTGGGCTTTCCACAGCGAGAGATGGTATAGCCACTTCTCCTTTCTCTTCTGCAACCATCTTGTGATAAGAGGGTTCAGGCATGATTCCTCTCTGCACCCTCAATACATAGTACAAACTCAAAGGTACTTTTTTTAAAAATGAAAATGTATTCATCTTATTTTGTGTCCTGAATATCAATAAAACTCTTCAAACTCATGAGAAGGCACTCTCCCAGGCTTCTGCCATCCACCCATCAGCCTCATAACCAAAGCTGCTAAACTTTCTCTCTACAGGAAGTTCCAGTGGAGCTCAGCACCATCCCTCATCTCCTGTAGGAACCTGTAGCTATAGACCCTTTCATGGAAGCAATCCATTTCTGACCTCAGTGCTAAATGCTCACTAATAGCACCTCTGGGTGTTTTTAAATTACGCAATGAAGACAGAGTATTTACAAAGCAATTACAGGTAGAGGGTGAGCTGTGAAAACAACATCTATGTAGATACATCTCTAAGATTCTTGATACTACATGCAGTCCAGGGAAAACAGGTGTCCCATGCAGAAAACCTGAAATGTGTCATTGTATGATCATTGTAACATATACAAATTTTTGCACACAACATTTCATTAGTAAAAACCAGACATCATTTTTATCATCTCCTATGAATCTGTGGTGTTACCTAAATGTTATCGATACAAGATGAGATTTAAACAATGGCAAATAAGTATCACACCCTGGGGCACCTGTCAGCCAGGGCAGGTTATCTAGGAGGGCGTCTAAGTGAAGATGTGGAGACACAGCTCCCCAGCCTCCCTCTCTGAGACTTCTGTGTTTTGTCCCATTTCTGTGGGTCTGCACACTTAACTGATCGATTATTTAGTTTTCTGAAAAACTTTAGCATGGACTCTAGCTCCTATGTAAATCCCAGCTGGCTTCTGAATGCCCTGGGGATATTCTGAAAATGTCCTTGTCTCTAAGATCCACCCCAGAATGCCTGGAGGAGGAGAAGGAGGAGCCCCACAGCCAGGGCAGCAGTAAACAGCCATGCTGCTGACTGATAAGCTACCCTTCAGGGCTGTGAGTTGGGTTCTCTTTCAGCTGTGAGTCTGAATCACACTCCTGTCTGTGGGTGATGTACTGGCACAGCAATTAGACCTCCCAGAATCAGCTCTTCCTGGGCACAGTGAGGATTCTAATGCTCACCAGGGCTGGCCTGAAGACTGGAAGTCAGGAACACAGAGCACCTGGCACTCTCCTTGGCAGCATTGTTCAATGCCTGAAGCTCTCTACAAAGCAGTTTTTATTATAGCTTTAATTAGTGATCATCGGAAATCTATTTTCCTAACCCGCCTCTGCCCCACCTTGGGCCGTCTACATGTGTCTTCCTCTCTTGTCCCATTCCCGGCCAACTTGACCCGCTGTCTGTCTTCACACTGGACAAAGTCATGCTAGGGCTCAGCACCAATGGCCCATTCTCCTGGCTACCCCTCCGGTTATTTCCCATCCTCCCTGAGGCCCCAGGACACTTACCTGCCACCATCTCAGTCCACCACATTACAGATGGCTGGTGTCCTAATTACTTTTTTTTTCTAATGACTTTTATACACTGGTAGATTCCTTCATTGTTGACCTGCCCTGCTGAAATAGAAGTTGTGCCAACCCAGGGCCCTTAGGAGTCAGAGTCTCTGCTCTATCTCCAGTTCCATGGAGTAGAAAGTTCTTAAAGAAGCATTTGCTCATGAAATGAATAACCTTCAAGACCAAATCCTACTCAACCATCATAAAGTCATAAAGTCACTTCAGAGACTCATCCCTCGAAATCCGGTACTAAGTCCAAAGCCCAGAGTACAAATTCCAGGCACAGGAAATGCATCCATAAATATCAAGGGAGATCCAGCATGCTCAGCACCCAGCCAATGCCCCTCACGGACGCGATTCCACCCAGGGGGAGGGGCACAGCCACCACAGGAAGCCGAGGAGGCAGCCCCTTGGTCCTTTCCTTCTGGCTTCCTCCTGACATTTTCTTTTCTTACCATCACATTTTTATACACTGGAGCCACTGTACAGGGTCTGTAAATGTCTCACGCACCCCTGGCAGTGGTCCCTCATTGGGGGCGGGAATACGGTGGGACAGGAATAGGAAGAAGAAGCGCTCCAAGAGGCCAGGGAAGGCCTGCCTGTGACCCTCGGGCCTGACTCAGGAAGCCTCGCTCCCCAGGCCAGCAGCGTCGTCTGAGCAGTAGCTAATAGTGATCTAATGAGGCTCTTGGGAAAGAGCCGGAGCCACTCAGAAGCCGCTCTCTACTGCTCCAAAAACAGCAAGAAGACTAGCTCAGGGTCACTGTGAGACCAGACGGAAGCTTGCTGTGGTTTCTATGAACAAAGAAGGTGAAATGCTCTATCTCTCCCCTTAGCTGTCTTTGTATATTCCAAGTAAATCAGACAGTCAGCACTAAAGTCCTTCAACTTTACACTCGCTCCAATGCCGTGGTCACATTCCCAGGGGAGCATTTGGCTTCTTGGGGGCACAGGAAGCCACAGCCTTCACACTGGCCTGGTCTCAGCTCAAGCCTTCTGCAGCACAGAACCCTGCACTGTGAGGGGCCACTATAGTCCCTGCTGTTATTTTTATTTTTATTGCAGGTTTCCTTTAAAAATTGACTTCTTGTCAGTTTAATTCCTTAGCTGCTGTACTTTCCTTACAATACGTCAAACAAATGAATCCCTTTTCTAATTTGATTTGCTTTTCTGGAAAGACTTCCTGTCTTTTCAAAATACTGCTTACCTTTTTTCCCTTTTATAGCTCTTCTTTTATGTCTTTCCCTGGTTTATTATAAAACTTTCTTTTCTCTTTATTGTCTTTGTTAGTGTCTGGTTTTAAAGCATTTCTGGGGCTTTTCAAAGAATAAACTTGAACCTTGCATAGAACTTGTATTTAATTACACACCCAGAGCAGGTGGACTGGGGGACTTTCAGAGAACAGCACCCCAACTTGAGCTTGTAGACATTATGTGTCTTAAAAATGCACTTTATGCATAATTTTACTTCAAACAAATGAAAGCAGCAGGAATTTAAATTCCTCCACAGAATGAGACTTGTCAGGTGTTAGTAGATCACTGATTGTAGATGAGGCTACAAAGGACAGAAGGGTGTGTGCCACTGGCTTTAATGTACAAACTGGTCCTAGCATATAGCTGGCCCTAGTACACAGGGCTGATTCTAATGTATGTAGCTGACCCTAGGGCATGTGGTGGAATCTAAAGGATATCTCTGGCCCTCATGAATACAGCCAATCCTGGTGAGTATGGTTGACTCTTAAGGCAGAGACCTGCCCCTAATGCAAAGCAGACTTACTTTTGGCCCCAATGATTACTGCTTGCCCTAGTTGTATAAGCAAACTTACGAACAGCTGCTGATTAAACCACAGCAGGAAAGGTTCATTGAAAGCCCCCTACTCATTACACAGGTGCCTCTGCAGAAGACTGAGCTGTCTTGGTTCCCTTGTCTAAGTGAATGTTTGAACCCCACCCAGTGGAGGATCAAGGAAGCAAGTGACCAACAACTAGCACATGCCAAGGCTATAATCAAATAGCACCTAGCAGACTCACTGTGACCCCACAGAGCCTGCCCTAGCCTCTGGACCAGCCAGATTCTGGTGCTGTGAACACAGCACTTCCTTGCAAGCAAAGGCAGCTGTCATGAGCATTAGGTGACAGCTGCCAAGTCGGAACCCCCTAAAGCCATGTCTCCTACCAGCCAGCATGACCTACTGAGGACAGTTCAACATTTGCACTCAGTGGCTCACGGTGTTCACAACTTCCCCTTGGGAACAGCTCAGCATGTCAGATCTCAAACTCTACTTCCAAAAGTAAGTACTCGTATTTTCCAAATTAACGAAAACTGATACATTTCAGCTGTAAGGACAACTCATGGAACGGTTTTAAAAGGATTGCAGAAGCCAAAGTTGGTGCTTGAAAGTGCAGAGCAGTGAGGTTTGTGGGAGAGCATCTCACTGAGATACGGCACCACCTCCCAAAGGAAGTTTCAGTTTTCACTGCTTTATTTTGATATTGTTAGAATCATTTAACTGCTAATGATTTAAGCTCAAACAAACTCAATTTTGCATTTAATCCAGTTCAATTTAGATATGTGCAGTTGAGTACCAATTTCTGCCTCAGGTCCGAGGGTAGACAGTTCAATGTCATTGTCCTAGTGTACCACACACAAGGGCAGTGGGTGCCAGCCTGGTTTTATCAGAAAAAGAAGCTCAGAGAGGCTAAAGACTTGCTCAGAACCACACACAGCCACTTGATGGACCAGCTAAGAATTGTCTGGGGTTCCAGAAGCCAGTTATTCAAGCTCCTAACCTTCTGCCCCCTACTTTGAGCTCACAGTCACCCAAGAATGCACAAAGGCCTCAGAGCCAGAACAAAAAGAACTTTTAACATATATATGAATGTTAAAAGGCACATGGGTATTTTGCTTGCATGCAGTGTCTGTGGAGGTCAGAAGAGGGCATTGGATTTTCTGGCACTGTATGGACAGTTGTTAGCCACCATATGGGTGCTGAGACTAGAATTCAGGTCCTCTGCAAAAGCAGCCAATGTTCTTAACCATTGAGTCATCTCTCCAGCTACAGAAGGACCATTTTTAAATGATTCAATCAGAATCCACATAAAGTACTATAAAAGTAGAAACAGGAGATGAATTAATATATATTTTGAAAGTCATCGAGCTCTTATGATCCAGAATGCTTGACTGAGGACGTACTGGCTGTCTCAGTTCATCCCAGCCTGGGTGGCTTGTCAGCAGCAGACCTTCATCTTACAGTTCTGTGGGCTGGACAGCTATGATCAAGGCATCCGCAAGTCTGCTGTCTGGTGAAGACCTGTCCCTCACACTCCAGCTCTACATGGGGAACAGGCCAGGGGTCTGTGCTCAGTCAGCTTCATCAGGCAGCTCTACCCTCACAGCCCATCACCTCTCAAAGGCCACACTTCCCAACAGGATCATCTGGGAGATGTGGGTTTTAACATGTCAATTTTGAAGGAATGTCATCATTCAGAAATGGCATTATTTTGTTTGTACTTTGCTTTGTGTTTTCCCAAAAGGGACAGAAACATATCTCATGTAGCCATTTGGCTGAGGCTACCTGAAAGTCATTCACAAGCAGCCTGAACTCCCTGTGAGCCAAGGCCGCAGGGGCCAAGCTGAGGGTTTCAATGGTCACATAAATGCACATCACTCGAGGGGGAGGGAAGCAGCTTGATGAAGCTCACAGACTGCTCTAGAAATGCATATGGTCATCTAGCCGCAAGCAAGCCAGCAACTCAAAGACAAAGTACAGTAGAGGCTCAAAGTTTGTATTGAAACAGTACTGAGCCCCTGACCAGCAAGCTATTAATAACGTTAGTTCACATTTCTTTAATACCTTAGGGGGACCGCTCTCAGAGCAGCCAATTGTGTGGCAATAAAGTGCGATGGCGCATGGAACAATTATGTAACAGCTGCAGAGACATAACCAGGATAATTTAGTATCTTCTTCTACCCTAGGATACAATAAAAGATTTAAATATATATATATATGTCGATAAAGCTGATAGAACAACACACAACACCGGAACAGGTGGCTTTCAAGGTCTTTTCTCAGCATAATGGTACTGACAAGTCTTGGGAAGGACAACAGATGAAGCAAGGGGAGGAAGAGGAGGAGGAGGAGGAGGGGGAGGAGGAGCTGGAGACCAGGAGGAGAGTCTTGCCCAGAAGTAGGGTTTGAAAAGGGAGAAGAGGAGCTGCAAAGATGGCTCAGAGATTAAAAGTACTGGCTGTTCTTGCAGAAGACCTGGGTTCGATTCCCAGCATCCACATGGCAACTAACAA
>NW_008332089.1:897913-915890 GCF_000622305.1 Nannospalax galili
GGGGAGGGAAGGGAGGAGGAAGGGAGGAGGGGAAGAGGGAAGAAAGGAAGGGGAGGACGGAAGATGAAGAAACGTACAGGAAAGAAAAAAATAAAGCTCATTCGCTTCTCTCCGCAGGCAGGATGTAAAAGCCGAGTAACAACAGCATACAAGACCTCGCCTATCTGTGACCAGTTCAGATCAGGGGCTCGGGGGTCCTTATCCCCAGCTTGTGGGGCACAGGCCCCTACAGTGACCGGTTGCCCACACTGACCCATCACCTTCCCGACCTTGTCCAAGAGCTTGGGTATCCCTGCTCATGACTCATTTGCTCTCACAGTTTACTTCCAGGGAGACCAATTCCCTTCATTTCTCTTCCCAAATGAAGGATCATTTCTGCTCCACTCCATCTCTGTTTGAGGCCCACTTTGTCCCTTTCTGCTCTCATTTTCTCCACGGCCATCAGACTCCCTTTGCTCAGGCACACCTCTTTTCTCTAAGCACTGCTTCCTTCTTCATGTGTGTTATGATCAAGGCTTGAAGTCACAATGTGGCCTCTGCTATACAAGCTAGCATTTTCACGAGCTTACTGTTACACTGAAAATCCTCACAGCACAGAAGTCTCTCCCGTGAGGAAGGCAAGCCAGGCTCGGCCCACGGCTGCGGGTGCCACCTGGGGAGGAGCGAGGGCAGACAGACACGGAGCAGATGGACTGCTGTTCCCAATGTTCCTCCTACTTCTTTAATCTAGCAAGCATTTCCCCACTCCCTAACAACAGGTAAGTTCCAAGCCTCAGCACAGGACAGGCTCTTGGCAGGAACATCCCTAAGTCATCCTTCATCTAAGCTCTCACTGACTTCCTTAAGAACATCCAGGTCTGTGACACGGCACCTAATTTAGGTCCAAGTCAAAAAGTAGAGAAAGCTCTGGAAAGACATAGGTGCCAGACTCAGGGAATGCTGGGCGTCCAAATTGGCTTGGATGTGTCTTTATTGTTGTACCTGAGGTGACAGTGACATGCTACACTAGTAGCTGTTCCCACCTGAGCCAGATGGAGTGCAACCCGATGGTGCCAGGCAGTAGGAGGACCCGAGCCAGTCTGAGTGAGGGGGAAGACTGAAGAGGAGACACACACAGCATATTCAGGAGAAAATGATTTCCTACTCCTGAAAGAACCTGGTGTTGGGGAGCGAGGTCATTTCCTGTTGATGGTTTTGCAGAAAGAACATAGTCTAAGTAAGAGTTCCAAGCACTGTTGCCTTGCATAGATTGAGAACTGCTGCATCTCTACACTAGAGAGGGACACGGGACAATGGGGTTCTTATCATGACGTTTTCATACAACACACCACAGCACTTTGCTCAAATGCCTCTTCTACTTTGATTTCTGTTGCTGTGATAAAGCAACGTGGGGGAAAGGGTTTATTTGACTCATACTTCCAGGTCCCAGTCCATCACTGAGGGAAGTCAGGACAGGACCTCAAGCAGGAACTGAAGGAAGCCACAAAGGAATGCTGACTGCTGGCTGGCTGTCACACTCATTTTTTAAAAAAAATTCTGATGTATTTATTTTTATTTATGTATATGAGTTTACTGCCTGCATGTATGCAAGTATACCCATGTCATGCAGTGTCCCCAGAGATCAGAATAGGAAGTCAGACAGATCCCCTGGAATTGGAGTTGCAGATGGTTGTTAGCCACCATGTGGGTGCTGGAATTTGAACCCAGGTCTTCTGCAAGAGCAGCCAGTGCTCTTAACAGCTAAGCCATCTTTCCAGCCCCAGCTATACAGCCCAGGCCCACCTTCCCAGGGACGGCACTGCCCACATTGGGCTGGGCCCTCATATCAATTAGCAGTTAGGAAAGTGCCCCAAGGACATATCCACAGCCTGGTCTGATGGAGGAAATGCCTGACTGAGGTTCCCTCTTCCCTGGTATGTCAAGTTAACAACCAACTTTAGAATCCCAAACCCCCATTATCCCCATTATCACCAACCCTCCTCCCTCTCCCTGGTCCTCTTCCCCCTTCAAAATAGTCAAATAACTCCTTTCTGCTGAGATGCCATGTGTGTAATTAGAATATTCAGATATAATAGTTAAATCTGGACCCCACATGAGAGAAAACAGAGTATTTTGTTTCTTCGCCCATTACTGTCTGTTGTTCAGCTCTCCCTTTAGACACCTCCCTTCTCTCACATTACACCCTCCTGTATATGCTTAGATCTAGAGTCTGCATATGAGAGAACTCATCCAACATTGGTCTTTCTGAGTCTGACTTGTTTTACCTTACATGATAATCCCGAGTTCCATCCGTTTCCCAGAAAATGTCATAATCTCATTCTTCTTGTGGCTGAATAAAGTTTCACGGTGTGCATATGCCACATTGTCTTTATCCACTCATCTCTTGATGGGCATGGTGGTGGTTTGAATGAAAATGTTCCATGTAAGCTCCAAGTATTTGGACACTTGCTCCCCAGTTTGTGGCATTGTTTGGGGAGGGTCATGGAACCTTTAGGAGGTGTGGTCATGTTGGAGGTAGGCTTTTCTCCATCACTGGGAGCAGGCGTTGAGACTTCTTAAGCCTTGATGGATTTTCCAGTCTCTCTCAGCTTCCTGTGCCTGCTTGAAGGTGTGACCCTTGTCTTTCTGCTCTGAGCATCTCTGCCTCCGCGCCTCTACACCCTGGTGGACTCTCATCCCTCCGGAATCATAAGTCAAGCAAAATCTTTCTTCTATAAGTTGCTTTGGTCATGGTATTTCACCACAACAGGAAAGTAACTAAAACAGGCATCGAGCCTGGCTTCCTCTCTTGGCTCTTGCAATGATGCAGCAATAAAGGTAGGTGTGCCGGTGTCCCTGTGACATGCTTAGGTTCCCTCTTGTACCTACCCAGGAGTGGAAGAGCAAGGCCATATGGTAATTCTCCTTTTAGCTTACAGAGAAACTTCCATACTGGATTCTATAGTGACTGTACAAGTTTAGTCACAATAACAGTACATAAGGGTTCCTCTCTCCCCACATCCTCACCAGTATATGTATCATTTGTTTTTTGAAAACAGCCATTCTGACTGGCATGAGATGGACTCTCAATGCAGTTTTAAATTGTGTTTTCCTGATAACTAAGATGTGATACTGAACACTTCTGTATTATTGGATATATTAGTGACTTTTTTACTGGCTGTCATAAAACACCCTGACAAAAAGAAACAAGAGAAAAGGGTTTCTTTTGGCCTACACTTCTTGAGGGATAGAGTCTGTTTTTTGAGGAAGACACAATAGTAGACAGGAAAGGCATGGTGTCAGGAACAGGAAGCTGGCTGGTCACATTGCAACCACACTCAGAAAGCAGAGAGTGAGGAGGAAGTGGGCTGTGCTATAAAGGCCCAATCCCATGAGTGACCCATTCATTCCAGGAAACTCCGCCTCCAAAATGTTTCACAAGCCTCTCAAATAGTGCAACCAGCTGGGGAACAAGTGTCCTGATACATGAGCTTATGAAGGACATTTCTCATTCAAACTACAACATTCTGCCCTAGTCCCTATAGGCTCATGGCCAACTCTTGATACAAAATACCTTCAGTCCAACTTTCAAAATCCCCATAGTTTTTAATCATCCAACACCATTCAAGGGTGCTAAATTCAAAGGCTCTTCTGAGAGTCAAGGCAAGCTCTTAATTGTGAACCCCTATAAAATTAAAATTAAAATTACACATTTCTAACATATAACAACACAGGGAACTTCCTACACACAATGACACAGGTTATACATTCCTATTATACAAGGGAGGAATGGGGGTACAGTAAGGAAAGACAGAAGCAAAGCAAGACAAAGACGAAAACCCAGCCCTGCAAACATCAAATCCTGCAGCTCTGTATCCCACATCTGCACACATGACAGAACCACCTCGGACCCAAAGGGCTGAGGTAGCTCTGCCCCTCCAGACTCCTGGACTGACTCCACTTCGTGTATGCAGCTTTCTTCAGTGGACGGCCAATTGTTCTGGCCTCCGCAGCATCTTGGGGTCCCCTCTGCAACTTGGGTTTCACTTTCGCGGCCTCACACAGTGGCCTCTCAGAGCTTCTGAGCAGGGTTCCAAGCCTGCCACTTGTCACTTGACTTCAGTGGCTCTCTGGAACATTGGCTCAAGATTGCATAACCCCTTGAGTCTTTCATCTTTCACAGCTTCAAAACCAGTACCACATGGGCAATCCTGCCAAGTTCGGTGCCAGTCCGGGATGGAGCCTGGTCCCCCTGGACCACAGTTATGTCATCTTCTATATGATAAGCGTCTCAGTTTGCCTTCAATCGCTGTGACAAAACACTCTGACCAATACCGACTTGGGAAGGAAAGGGTTTATTTAACTTATATCTCCTATATAACTTATATCTCCTAGGTCACAGTTCATCACTAGAGGAGTCCAAGGTAGGAACTCAGGGCAGGAACCTGGAGGCAGGAGCTGGAGCACAGGCCATGGAGGAACACTGCTCATTGGCTTCCTCCTCTGGCCAGTGCTCAACCTGTTTTCTTTCTTTTTCTATTACTTTTATTTATTATTTTTATTTTATGTATATGCATGTATTGCCTGCATGTAGGTGAGTGCGCCTGTGTCATGCAATGCCCACGGAGGACAGAAGAGGCTGTCGGATCCCCTGGAACTGGAGTTATGGACAGCTGTTAGCTGCCATGTGGATGCTGATATTTGAACCTGGGTCTTCTGCAAGAACAGCCAGTGTTCTTAACCACTGAGCCATCTCTCCAGCCCTCAACCTGTTTTTTTATACAACATAGTCCCACCTGCCCAGGGTGGCACCACCCACAGTGGGATGAGCCCTCCCACATCACTCAACAATCAAGAAAATCCCCCACAGACACGGCCACAGGCTGGTCCAGTAGAGGCTCTTGAGGGTCCCTCTACCTAGGTGTGTCATTGAGGGTCCCTCTACCTAGGTGTGTCATTGAGGGTCCCTCTACCTAGGTGTGTCATTGAGGGTCCCTCTACCAGGTGTGTCAAGTTGACAACTAAAGTCATCAGCACACTGGGGAAACAATCTTCAAAGCATTTGCTTATCAGAAGCACTAAATCCCTCCAGCACTCTGAGCTTAGGCTTTCTCCTTAAAAAGAATTTGCATTTTCACAAATTAGTCTTTGATGGGTGGAGTCTTGCCTTCTTAGCACCCCACAGAGCAGGACACTTCTCTTTTTAAAGGCAGTAATCTCTTAAATAATTACAGATTCTTTGTCACATGCACTTTCTTTATTCACAGTCTTGAGATTGCTCACATACCTTTCTTTCACATTTTTTATTTCTTTTTGCTCTACTTGTTGGTCTCCCTCACTGTAGATCTATATGAGTGCAGTGATCAGTGTGATCAGTAGCCATGACACAGCCTCAATGCTGTCCCACCTTGAAATTTCCTCGACTAAACAAAGTAGGCCATTGACTTTTAATTCCGCCTCACTCAGGTTCTTGAAACATGAGCAGAATCCAGTAGATTTTCCTCTAGATACAACCTGAACGACCTCTAGCCTGGTTCTTTAGAGTCCTGTTCCCTTCTGGTACCTCATGGGTTAGACTTCCACAGTCTACATATTTCTTTGCCTTCTAGACTTCCAAACTCCCACCAGAACAGCTCATTAATCTCTGCTTACAGCATTCATGAACCTTTGTAATCCATGTTTCCAAGCTCTTCCACATTCCTCCTCAAACCAGTTCCAAAGACCTAAAACCCACATGGTCAGGTTTCTGACAGCACTTCTCAGAAACAATGTTCTGTATCAGTTACTTTTCCTGCTACTGCAATAAAATACTCATCCCAAAATGAAACTTAAGGGACAAAGGGCTTATTTTGACTCATGGATCCACAGGTAGACAGTCCATTGTGACAGGAAAACAGGGCAACAGACAGGAAAGGCATGGTGACAGGAGAAGGATGCTGGCTGGTCTCATGGCAACCACACTCAGGAAGCAGAATGTGAACAGGAAGTAGGAACAGACTACAAAGCCTCAATGCCTGCCCCAATGACCCACTTGCTCCAGCAAGACTGCACCTCCTAAAGATTCCACAACCTCCCTATGCCTGTGGGACACATTTCACATCCCAACAACAACATTGGTCAAGATTGGTCCCAACACATGAGCCTGTGGGACACATTTCACATCTCAACAACATTGGTCAAGTGACAAGATTGTGTAGGAATGACTTTTATAAAATGGACATAACCTGAACTAATGACTTTTAATTAGTGCTAGCAAAACCATGTGCTCTTGAGTCCTGTGACCTGAGCACCTGATTTGCCTCCTGGGAATCTCAATTTGGTATTCCACCCAAAGATAATGAACGAATGAATGAATGAATGAGTGAATGAATGAATGGAGTGAATGTGGGTTGGCTTGAGAATTAATGTATCTAAGTGATGAAATAGAGCATCTATCTCCATGGCAGACAGTAAAGACTGGGAGGGACACACGATGCTGGGTGAATGAGAGAGAACTAGGGATTAAAAGACAGGATGGGCTGTTCAGATAAGAGTGGAGCCAAACTTGTACTTCCCCAATTGAAACTAGAGAAACTATTTTAAATAAAATTATGTGTGGGGCCTGACTGGAAGACACAGGTCAAGAGGGAAAAGTTCAGAGTCAGAGCTCCATCACCACAGTTCCAGGAGAGGGACCATTCCAAGAGAGATCTGGGAGAATGGATGTCCTGTGAGTTTAGGCCTATTCTTAAAAAACTAAATTTAAGAATTGGGCTTTTTGTTCACGTAATTATAACATTGGCTTAGTAATGCTGCACTGTGGTGCCTCATATGAGGAAAAGACTCTCTACAGGAACTCACAGATCATTGACAAGGGAAGTTCCAAAGAAAAAGGGAAATATAGAATGTCTCAGTCATACATGTAAATTCTGTGACAAGGCTCTCCTTGATAGCTCCTATCAGAGCACACAGGGACAGGTACCTGGAAAAGTCCTGAGGAAGATGAATTTTTGGATGTTCGCAGTCATTCGCAGGGTAAATGATATGACAAGCACAAGGATTTCTCAATAGCTTGCACAGAACACATTAATAATTCTCAATTCACCTCCTGCTTTTCTCTCCTTCTTTACCAGACTTGAATTACAAGGAACTATGCTCAAACTTTCACTTTCTTTTCCATCTTTACTCTTTCACTATGGGGAATCTCTTCATCTCCTGAATCCTGTGTGCGTGCACAACAATTAATGAATATATTTAAAGGAATTGGAACCAAAATTACATCAAAGCACATTTGTCAAACTTTAAATGTTATTCAGAAATATTTTCCCTGGTATATCAGCCATAGAACACTTAATTTGGAATATTGGAGGGAAGAAACTGATGACAAATTAAGCTACTGCTTAGAAGCAGTTCAGTTGAAATATTTAAACTCTTTGGAACCAAATTAAAATAGATATGTGGCATTATCTACAGAGAAAAAAAGGTGTACTTTCAAAAGAATTACATCCTACAGAATCTCATGGACTTCCTCCTAATTCTCCTGTCTCCCAAGGAGCTCCCTTCCATGAGACAAAAGGCATTGGAAGAAATTAATTTTAAAAAGCACTATATCTGGTTTGGCATTTGCTAGGCTGAAAATGCCAGTGCTTTCTGCCCTGCATCTTCAATTCTGTTCCTCTCTGATATGTGAAACTCTTTTATGGCTCTTGTTTCTATGTCATAATGAAGCCTCCTTAAAAAGGAATTCAGCCTCTGTGCTATCATGTTTACCTATAATTTTTTAAAGGACCATAGGGAACATTTAAGGGGATTCTAGTAATTTAGCCAACGAGGAAGTCGAGATAGTCTTGAACTTACAAAAAGTTGGTTGACTTTCAAAATACATGTAAGGTCAATATTTTCTCCAGAAGACTTATGAATAGTGGGTCCTGCACTGACAGGATCGATTTAACCAGGAAAATTCTAAGTTAAATAAAAATTCATTAAGGTCACAGTGTATTAGGAGCCACATTAGTGAACCAGACGATCCTTCTGTGAAGTGGCTGATCAAGAAGGAAGAGATGCAAGAAAATTCAGATCTTGTCAGTGAGATTAAGTGGTTACATCAGGCAAGGCCTCTGCACTCGTGATCCTGCATGAGGGGAGAAATGTAAAGTTCTAGAGAACAGAACAAGGGGAATTCAGACCAGGGTAACAAGAAACCCCTAGCCTGTATCTGTTTGACCTGCATCTCCGACTTTCTGCGTTCAAACCTGGACTAAAGTTTAGCCAGAGAATAAAAATGACCTCTAAGGGAAAATATTATCGCAGGAGAGAGGATACTTTGTTTCTGTGGTGGTTTGGATGAGAATGTCCCCCATAAGCTCCAAGTATTTGGACATTTTGTCCCCAGGGGTTATGCTGTTTTAGAGGATTTTAGAAGGCTCAGTATTGCTAGTGGAAGCACATCACTGGGCGGGGCGGGCGGGGGTGATTAGAATTCCTAAGCCTTGCCAGATTTCCAGTTGCTTTCTGCTTACTGCAGCTGCTTGAAGATGTGATTGCTGGGCCCTCTGCTGTGGCCAGCTCTGCCACCATGCCTCTCCTAACACTGTGACCTCTAACCCTTTGGATCCATAAGTTCAAACAAACTCTTCCTTCTATAAGTTGCCTTGGTCTTGGTGTTTTATCACAGCAGCACAAAAGTGATTAATGCAACCTCCATTTACAGACACAAGCTAATTGTAGATATAAGTCTTCAAACATGTCATCACCTCCAAATATAGCCAGGAAGAAACACAAGTTAAGCAATAGTAAAGGCAGATACTTTTGTGGGCTAGATTCTCCTTGACTGTGAGAGAACTGCCACATACTTGTGAACGAACTTATAAAAATTTAGAGGTATCAAAGATGACCCTTCAAAATCATGTGTTCTGGCTTTGGTCACTTCCTAGTCCCAATGCAAGACCCAGTAGATTCAAGTTTAAAACAAGAAAATGCCTTTTTTGAATGTTAGTAAATTATCCTGTGCTGTTCTGAACTCAATGGAGAAACTCACTCTGGAGATGGGATTTGACCCTCCTATTTAAGACCCAAACATTTTTTTTAATCTCAAAATGTCTTCTGAAAGTTCATGAGACAGGCTGGCCCCTGACTCAGTGACCAAGAGGAAGATAAAATCAGGTCTATAATTAAAATATTATGCCTTTGAGAACAGCTAACGAATATGGCATTACCAGCAGAGGTCATTATTACTTATTTCTTGATATAAAGATTTTATGGTTAAAGGGATCTCTATTTTCCACTATCAATACCTATCCATTAGGCTACAGAAGAAGGGGAAAGACCCTTATGTTCGCTACTCCCTATAAACAATAAGAAGCAAGGACGGTCCCTCCTTAGCCCCAAGACAATGGAGAATTTCTTTTACCATTTTAGCTGAAATAAAAAAATTTAAAATTTCCATAAATTTAGAGAAACCACCCTTAAGCTTTCCACTTCCTAAAAATGATAAGGGGCAAGACAACTTCCTGCTTAATCCCAAGGCAATAGAATATTTACTATCATCTTAAATATAGTACAATTTTAAAGTTCTCACAAATTTATAGGAGTCACCCTCAAGGTTGACACACCTTAAAATGGTAGTTGGCAAGACAGCTCCCAGTCTGGTCCAAAGATGAGAGCAAATTTCTTTATCACATAGTGTACAAAAATGTTTAAATTCCTACAATCCTTTCAGAATCCATTTTAAAATATACTGTTTTAATCCTAGATAATTCCACTTGGACTGTATAAAGTTTCATTTGCCCAAATGTCATGGATTCAGATTATTATTCTCATTATGGCTTATTTTTGGCTGCTCCAAGAAATTCTGCCTTTAACTTAATTGGTCAAATTTGTTTAATCTCAGGTAATTCAAATTAGACTATAACAAAGGTTTGTTTGCCCACATGTTACTGATTCAGATCGCACTGCTCAGGTTCTTACTATGGTCTATTTTTAACTACTCCAAGGAATTCGGGCTTTAATTTTTTGGTGCAATTGGTTTATTGTCCACTTTTGTGAAATCAAATATTAGTTTGTTATTAGACACTGTAAGGCAAATGCCTTACAACAGACGGAAAATTGTTCATGATATTTATGTCTCATGGTATTAAGATAATTAGTAAGTAATAGAAAATGTTAGAAGGATGTAAGAATGGAAATATTTTTAATAAATAAGGATATAGGTGTGTAGACTAGGATGGCTAGATGTTTCCAGAAAGGAATGGAGAAAGAATAAAGGTTTTTGTATATTATGACGGCACTGAATAAGGAATTTTAGAGAGGTGAGAGATAAGACTTAAAGATGGTATAGAATCTTAAAATTTCTAAAGTGAAAGTTTCAAACAAATCTCTGTTTAAATCAATATGTCTATTGATCTAATCTTGCTAACATAAATATATGTCTGATTGGTTTATTTAAGAGCATTTAGTTTTGACTAAATAGTACACAATTCTTAAAATCTAACAGACTGTTATAACTGACTTTTTTAAAAGGTTTAATGACCACACCTGGAGTTTACTATCCCACCCTAGTCCTGCAAAGCTGTCATATTAGTGTTATTAATTTGAGTGCCCTTTGAATGCTTGCCATATCTGTGCCTGCTTCCAATAACTGGGCATTTATATTTAATTTTTAAATGGAAAATTTTCATTCAAGGCATAATCAATAGCCACATCTTTTGTCAATATTGAGTATATAATTCAATACACCTTATTAGAAAAGTTTTTCTAATGCTTATATAGTCCATTATGCAGATAACATCTTACTAGCCTTTACTAAAAATATAAATAAAATCGTTTTGAAAACTTTTAAGATTCATCAAAAATGTTTTATTTATAACTGACACTAGATAAAATTTGGTTAAATGTTTAACTATTTTGGATATATTGTCACTAATCCTTTTATTATCACAAATTAAAATTGTTTGTTCCACAAAAGATAACATTAAATTTGTCTTAGCAGCTTTTAGGATTTCAATTGATTTCAACTTTCCCCTGGAAGATCCAGTACAGCTTTTTCTCACATTTCTGCTTCTTTTACAGGAGACACTGATTTAAATTCATCTTCACATGTTGTGGTACCTCTCTGACTATTGTATTCTATCAGCATTTACCTCTATTTAAAACGTCCTTCATAGATGAACTCATCTTGTTTTTATTTGAAGGCATTTGATCCCATACAGGATTACCCAGCCTCCACAGAAGGAAATCATCATACTAACTGTCTAGATGGCTTTTCAATGATCACAGGTACAAACTCAACAAATTATACAGTCCTGTCCTGACTGCCAATTACTGGCATCATCATCTTGAGAGAAGTCAAACCCCAGCTGCTTGCTCTAATAAACTTTAGCAAATGAAAGTAACTTACATAAATTCTTTTGGTCTTTTTTAATTGACTCATATATATGTTACTGCTTTTTAAAGATTTTGTTTTGTTACAGCTCTAACACAAAAGGGGAATTAAGGAATAACTCCTCAAGAATAAATTATACTTTGCATCTTTTAAAAGCAATGTATTTAGATATTTTAAATTGTTCCTCTCAGTTCTCTCCCCTGTATCTGCTGGAAAAGCATCTTAAAACAATAAGCTTCATGAAAATCCATTAGTTTTATAAACTAATTTAAGCTAAGGGCTAATGGCTAGATCCTGTTTCTCTCATTAATTGGAGTCAAGGTTTGAATCTGTGCTTTCTCCTACAGGCCTCCTTGGATCCTAGTGTGACTAGTAGAGTCATATCTGAAAACACCACCTTGATATAAGACTTTTTCCTGAATTTCCACCACTCACGAACAGCTGTCAATGTTCCCTGTGACTTCTCGAATTCTGCCCTGCCCATGCCACCTACTTCAGAAATCTAAGATGACGTCATGCTGACCTATGCCAATTCTCCAGCACACTGCCAGTGACTAGTCCACCAGGCATGATTAGTCCACTGCCTATGACCACCCCATGGACATCCTTCTTTGTTTATAGAACAAAGAAAGGGGAACTAGAGGAATGGCTATTATAAAATGGACATAATTTGGACATAATTTGGGCTAATGACTTTTCATTAACCCCAGTAAACCATGTGCTCTTGTGTTCTGGGCCCTGGGCCCCTGATCTCGTTTTCTAGGAACCTCAATCTGATACCCCACCCATAAAGATAACAAATGAATGAATGTGGGTGTTCTAAGAATTAACATATCAACGTTACTGAAAGTGAGAACCCATCTCAACTGCACCCAGTGAAGACTGGGAAGGACACATGACCTAGGGTGAATGAGAAATTCTAGAACAGAGGATGAAAAGACAGGATGGTCTGTTGAGATTAGGGTGGAACCAAACTTGTACTTCCCCAGTTGAAGCTGAAGAAAAGATTTTGAATAAAATTATGAGTGGGGCCTGACTGGAGGACGCAGCTCCAGAGGAAAGGAGTTCCCAACAGAGTTCCCTCAGCACAGAGAGATGGTCACAAGAGACATCTGGGGAATGGGTATCCCCTGAGTCCAGGCCCGCTCTTGAAAATTAAATTTAAGAGCCAGGCTTTTTGTTCAGGTAATTATACTAGATCATTGGAGTTTACTTGACACAAACTGCCTACTGGGATGAATCATCTTGTGGTTTGACAGCCCCTTTGGCTCTCCGAGGACAAGGTTCTTTCTGTCTGACCTCCTCAAGTCTTGAGTTCAGCCAGAGCTGAAAGATGATGCTCACTGGTCCCAGGTATTTTTGCCTTCAAGAGTCCTCAAAGAATTATTGAAAATTGCATTTACGACTGCACTGGTTTGAAAATAGAGAGGCTTATATCAAAATATTGTCTTTAATTTAAAATACCTTTTTCCTTCTGATTTAAAAGGAATTCATATTTTTATGAACCTTATAATGCAGTTGAAACTCAACTCAAGGTGTCTATCAGATAAGGCGGCCCACATTCCAGCTATCAAATGTGTATTTCAGACATCTGGGAAGAGGAAAAAGAAGGTGCAATGGGGCCTCATTATGCACCTTCCAGAAGGACCCAAGCTGATTGGACGGATGTTATTCAGATGACCACTTACAATGAGGATAGGAAACATAACCTTTATTCTGAAGTCTAAGTGTATTGCTGATACGAGTTAAACAGCTGTATGGTGTGTCTAGTGTCTATGAGTGTGTGGCACATAGTAGGTGTTTAACAAATGTTTGCTCTATGAAAAAATAAATCCCAGTGGCTTAAAAAGTGACCATTTGAGGACTGGAAAGATCTCCTAGTAGTAAGAAGCACTTGCTGCTCTTGTAGAAACTGTAAATCTTTACCTGTAACTCTAGCTGACAACCTCTTCTGGCCTCTAGAAGCACCTGGATACTTGTACACATACCCACTCACAGACACATATATACATATAATTTTAAAAATAAATAAATAAAACTAAGAGTTCACCCTGCTGAGGTTTACAACTGTCTACACTGTGATTGTTCCCTCTAGCTTTCAAATTCTTGATATGGAAGGAAGATTGGGTAGAACTGACTCTACTGAGAACAGGCGCCTCTGGGGAAGTCAGCATGCGACGTGTGCCTACCTCCTGGCCGGATCCTGTCTTGGCAAGTGTATGCTACACATGGCACCTCTAGGGTTTCTGCCACAGAAGAGGGATATGAAAAGTAGAGATGAAGTTTCCCAAAGAATGTTTCCACCTTCTTTAAAATACAGGTTTTCAACCTTTTCTTTGGACTTTAGAAAGGACCATATTGTCATAATATAGAGAATGGCAGCAACTATATCTTAGTTCAAGCAAAATCAATTTACAACTAGTGGACACACACACATACACACACACACAGGTGTCTGGCTGAATCGATGAAGAAATGTGGTAATTAGCATATGCACAAAAGTATTTGCTACTAAGGTTAAGATCAGGGAGTTTATAGTTCAAAGTATTTGCAATTAGTATAAAGTTTAGTATAAATTTTACTGATTTAACCCATGAAAATCCAATTTATACTTACTCCTTAGAGATCTAATTCTTAAAGTCAGCCATGGTTCTAGGTCTACCTGTCAGTTTAAATTGGTCTAAGTCAGAATTCTAAGGACTAGCAGGACCTGCACCCCTCAGCTACTGATTCCAGTAGGCACCAGTCCTCTCCTGGCTGCATCTTGGGCACTGGGTGACATCTTCCTACTGCTGAGCCCCCTGTGGCGTCTTTTAGGCTTCTGCTTCTCCTCCAGGGTTTAAGGGATGAAAAGTGTGACATCAAGACCATCCCAGGCAAGAGAGCACCCCTAGCAGAGTCTCCTTCCCCTCTCTCTCGCTGCTCAGCCTACTTTAATTCCCACCCCCTTCAAGAAAGGAAAAATGATTCTGGTGTCTTCTGAGTTGCTTCTTCCCTAAAGCTTTTGGTGTAAACTCTACACATCCCATTCCAAGCTTAGTTATTGATATTCAGATGTCAATTCTTTCATCATTTTTCTCAAAACAAAACAAAACAAAACAAAACAAAAACCTGGCTTCTGTGAATCAGAAATCAATTCGACTCTCTTGCTTTGTGTCACTTGTCTAAGAAACCCATCCAGAATTAAATCTCCTCTTTGGTCCAGCTCTATCTCCCTCCCACTGAGACCAGCATAATATCATTGCCACTTAAAACAAGGAGAAAGATTAGTGGTTAAAAGGGTAGAAAAACTAATGATTCAATATCAAATCAACGTCACGAATTAAATATGGGCACTCAGGAGCCAATTAGTCATCATCTGACTGTGATGTTCTCCTTCAGATTATTGATGCTGTGGTTAAAAAAAGAACCTCACTCTCAAAGCAGCAATGATAAATATCATTGACTTGACTTATTAGCTATCATGGGGATTGTTGGCTAATGTATACATTTATTACATCCTAAAATGTTTTGCCAAATGTGCCAACACTCATCAATGATAAATTTCAAACTACTGAAAGGCAACAACAATAAATGCCTTAGATAGATTTTTAATATGCTATGTCATTATCTCAGAACTTTCTGGATGCCCAATAGGTGCTCAATAAATACTGTTCTGCCCACAGCTAATGAAATTAAACTGTATTCACTATCCTCTGTTTAAGCAGAGACTCACATCAAGGAAAGTGGTGGTCAGCTGAAAGGATGGTGTTAGGGCGTGTGGTTCTTAGTATTCGTGGTCTATGGTTATTTTGGGGTGGATGAGCTCTAGGATAACTCAGCATAATATCATGACAGTGAGTCAAGATCACTGCACTGCAGTGGGCAAGATCAGGATCAGGGACTTTATAGTTTAAAGTGGAAGATTTTTTTTAAGTAAAAGGAAGCCCTGGTCATTACTAATTTATCTCTCACACATAAACCCTCACTGTAGTTCTGGGGGAATCCAACAACATAATAGAGTCCTAGAACATAAAGATGGAAAAGACTTAGGAAACCATTGAAGGGGAAAAAATTCATTCCCTGAAATAAGAGGTGTTATTTCTGAAATTTGGATTTCATTACTAATGAGAAGTACATGGGGGAGTAGATTTACCGATGATAAGTATGGAGGGGTAATTTTATTACCAATAAGGAGTTCCAGCAAAAACCTTTCTGCCTTACTCTTGGAGATTTGCAATGCACATTAATATATGAAGAGAACATTTCCTGTAAGCCAGTGTTGCTTAAATTAACATTCCCAAGCATTTGTACTGACTCACCATTCAGGTTCATCTGTTGATTGTTTGGGGTAACACGTTTCTTACCATCTTGCAGACAGAAACAGTTATCAAGTTACATTTTCTAATTTGATGGGCAGAAAGGGACTCAAAAGCATGAAGTGGTTTATCCACGGTGCTTATAAAGAAGCAGGACTAAACACGTGATGGAGAACCGACAGCACTGGCAATGGTAACAGTATCAGCATCAGCAGTCACAGGACGAGTAGCAGTGACATCAGTGTGATGTGCTTACAGCAGCCCTAGCAACCACAGCCATGGCAACAACAATCCCCACTTGGTGAGTATTTCCTGTAAGGCTCAGTGGGAGCCCAAATTTCCTCAGCCAGCAGGTAAGCTCAGGGAATCAAGCTCAGCCTATCCTCAATCTGTGTGTGTGTGTGTGTGTGTGTGCATGCAAGTGTATGTGTATGTGTGTGTGCAACTGTATGCATGTGAATGTCTGTGCAAGCATATGCATGTGTGAGTGTATGTGCAACAATGTGAGTTCCAAATCCCCTCAGGGATTGAGTGAGCTCAGGGAATCGAGTTCAACCCACATCCTCAACTGTGTGTGTGTGTGCATGTGTGTGTGTGTGTGCACGTGTGTGCATATGTGTGTGCGTGTGTGTGTGTGTGTGTGTGTGTGTGTTAGAGTGTTATAAGTGGAGGTAGAAAATGGAATTTTTTACTGGTTTGACTTAACAGCAGATAGAGATGGAGAGGGTTCAGTGAGTTGAAGGAAAATGGAAACCATTCATCCTAGTGATCCGAGAGGAGAGGTGGTGAATAAACACAGAGAGAACATGGACAACTGCAGACCAATGAAAGACACACACACACATACACACAGAGGAGGCAGAGACCAATGAAGCACGCGCGTGCACACACACACACACACACACACACACACAGAGGCAGGCAGAGACCAATGAAGCGTGCACACACACACACACACACACACACACACACACACACACACGCAGACTCCAAGAGAGAGAACTGAAGTCAAGAGAGAAAAGAGAAAAGAGCACAGGACAGAAGAAAATAATTGATCAAATGATGCCTGAAATTGTCCCAAAATTTGGTAAAATGTTTAACCAAAGGACCCATTCTGAGCAAATAAAGCACTTGAAGTACTGTAAATGTTAAGATTTTAGAACATGTCACAAGCACTCCAAATAGGATCTACAAGCAAAATTAGTTTTCCTGAAGTTCTACTTTTATGCCTTAACCAATATATGTTTTACTGTTTCTCAGTTACTGATGGCCACCATGAGTTAGAAATGAGTCTGTTTCCACCAATGAGCTGGCAATGTAAAACTGAACCATTTTCTGGAGATGTCATCTGCCATGCTGACAGTTCTCCTGACAGACCAGCACAGCACAACTTTCTGAGGCCAGTGACATCACTGTTGCTCCCTGGAAAGCCACCTTTCCAGGTCGCACTGTGGTGTCCTGTCCGCTCCACTCCAATGATGGAATATTATGTTTTTCTCATTCCCTCCTGCTTGGATAATAACTATTTCTTTTTTAAAAAGATAATTTATTGAGAATTTCATACAGGCATATAAGCATATAAGGTGTTTTGATCAAATCCATGCCCACTCCCTCCCCTCCAGCTGCTCCATATCTTCCCACCACTTTTTTCTGACAACTTCGTGTATGTATGACAACTTCTTTTGGCTGCCCTAACATCACCCCCCCCCTGAAGAGGTAACCCTAAAATCTTTTAAGGATTAGATAAAAGCTTCCAGATACTTTCTATATTTTTGGTCTTTGGAACGGAGTATTTTGCTAAGAGGCCCAAGGACATTGTGAGTTTTAGCCAAGAAACTGGCTAATTTTCCTTGGGGTCTTTTTACCTGAACTGCCTAGCCAGTTCCTACCTCCTGTTCTTATCACACCATCCTCTGAAGAGGATGCAAGGTACCCAACTTGTAGATAGAGAATCGGGATGCAGACTCGATTCCTCCATGCTGAACAGGGAACGCAGGGTGAGGCAATTGGGGTGCCCCTTCAGTGGGTCTATCTAAAAGACTTCCAAATTGCATAACTCTTATCTCTAGGCAGAAAAGAAAGTCCTTGAATCCTAACTAGGAGATGTGAAGGAGAAGCAAAGGCAAGAGTAATTAGCATTGCAAGGTCTAGACAGGGAACTAGAAAAAAGTAAGACCAGGGCAATTTTCAAATGTGCATATGAGAGTCCATTGGAATTTCTTGATGAGAGCTTCCAAAAGCATCCCTCTACTGGGTTCCTCCTCATTTTTTCTTTTGTCTGCCAAAGCTGGACTCAAGAGTGATGGATTCAGGATTTGCTTTGAGGCATTTTGAGAGCTGT
>NW_008332089.1:915971-952381 GCF_000622305.1 Nannospalax galili
TTTAGAACAATAGCTGGTTGTCTCCCTTAGCTACAGGCGGGCACTACAGTATTGGAGACCAAGATTTGGAGTCTTACATCCGAGCAGCACTTTCTGCTTAGGAATAAATTCATCAATGAGAAATAATTGTCTAAATAACTTTTTATATAGACTTAAGCCTAATGTCTGAGAAGTGTAATCCCTTGAACTCTTAAAGAAATATACTGATTACTTTACTCTTTGGTTATACTTTCCTTTTGGGTGTTTAAGACCATACATTTGGCCCAAATAAATCAATTTATATTTACACTTGAGGTCATTTAAGGATCTGTTCCACAGGTGTCACATGGGCTTGGGGGGAGCTCCTGGTTCTTTTCTTTTACCAGTTCCATCTATGTGGAGATAAGTCAAAGGTCCTGCTCAACCATGGCTGGCTTCACTTGGAAGCTTGGAAGAAATGTTTCCTCTGAGTTGACCCTCCTCTTTGTAGACTGGACACTGTTTCAAGTCCATCTCGTGGGGTCTCCATGGCCTTCCTGAACAAGAGGACAGGTGACTCACCACAGTTACAGGACATTTTGAGAGATGTTCCATAGTCCCCTGGAACTTAGTCGACCTTGGAGGGCAAGGGGCAAAAACTTTCCTTTAAGTCCCTCTGACCATATTAGTATAGGCCTCAAACTATGGCTGTTAAACATCCAGTAAGTTTAGCTCCACCAGTCTGGTACTTTTAGTTATCATGTACTATGTAGATAAAGCTTGGGTAATAAAGAAAATGTTCTCAGATAAGCCTTGACTGATATATATTTTGCTCCTTAAACTAGTTGAGTAAACTATGACCTTAGAAATTTTAAGATTATGTATATATTATTTTTGTGTCATCTAGCCACTCTTCCCAGCCAACTGTCTGTAATTTGGCCCTAATCACACATGGTCTCACACAACAGATGGAAAATTTATTTTTTAATGTTATGTCTCATAATTATTTAAAAAAAGAAAATGAGAATATAAAAGATGTTTAAAGGATATGGGAATGGAGATATTTTCCAAAATAGAAAAAAGTGAGAAAGCCTAAGCAAGTGATGAAGGTCTGTGTAGGTTTGTTATGATAGATAAAAGGATGAAACTATTTATTTCTTAATAAAACAGCCCAGTGCATTTTCTCCATGATTACTTAAGATTCAACAGAGACATGAGAATAATAAAATGCGGAATTAAATACTCTCAGGATTTAACTAGCTAAATTGGGCAAAATGACTATTGTCTTTAAAGCTTCAGCACTAAGTCTTTCTAATTCATGGTTTTACATTTTTCAGGCCACTGTCTGCCAAGAATTCTGTCATAATATGAAGGAAAAAAAGTGAATATACACGGAAATAAAATTCCACAAAATGAAAATTAGAAATGATTATAAACAAAAATAACTTTTCACGAGTAAAAACCAATAAATGCATTAACTAACATTATTCAATTAAATTCAGTAACGTTTGTTGAGAATCCACAATTGCCAGTATTACACCAAGTTCGTAAGTTAGTTCTATAAATGGTTCATAGCATATTCTTCAATATAGTGTGACATGTTATTTTAAACATCATTTTGCATCCCAGCTCTTCTCCTGTAAAACATCGTTTCATCCACGTCTTTTTAAACGTTATATAAGCACTGGCAAAATCCAAAAGAACTTCCCCAAGGAAAATAAACTATCCCGTCATCATTTTATGAACTCTAGATGTGAACTCAACTGCCTCCAACCCTGAGCAGAACTCATACACAGGAGTCAAAGGACCTTCTTTCCAGGCAGAAGGGAGTCAGGGTAGACAACAGAAGGGGCTGTGGAGTCAGGGTAGACAACAGAAGGGGCTGTGGAGTCAGGGTAGACAACAGAAGGGGCTGTGGAGTCAGGGTAGACAACAGAAGGGGCTGTGGAGTCAGGGTAGACAACAGAAGGGGCTGTGGAGTCAGGGTAGACAACAGAAGGGGCTGTGGAGTCAGGGTAGACAACAGAAGGGGCTGTGGAGTCAGGGTAGACAACAGAAGGGGCTGTGGAGTCAGGGTAGACAACAGAAGGGGCTGTGGAGTCAGGGTAGACAACAGAAGGGGCTGTGGAGTCAGGGTAGACAACAGAAGGGGCTGTGGAGTCAGGGTAGACAACAGAAGGGGCTGTGGAGTCAGGGTAGACAACAGAAGGGGCTGTGGAGTCGTCAGCGTAGACAACAGAAGGGACTGTGGAGTCGTCAGGGTAGACAACAGAAGGGGCTGTGGAGTCAGGGTAGACAACAGAAGGGGCTGTGGAGTCAGGGTAGACAACAGAAGGGGCTGTGGAGTCAGGGTAGACAACAGAAGGGGCTGTGGAGTCAGGGTAGACAACAGACTTCACCTTCACCCGCCCGCTTCGTGTTCATCTTTCACTTTCTTTCCAGATTCTAGAGCCAAGACCCTGCGATTCACACAATTAGGCAAACAGAGTATCTCAAGAAGACGAGACATCGCTGTAATCATGTCTCAGAAGAACAAATTAGATGAACGAAGCAGGTAAATGCTCAGTTAGAGCCCAGCCTGTTTTAGTGGAAATCTGTTCAGTTAAGCAAGGAAAGTTCTGGAGAGGGTGAGCGCATACACAATCTGCCAAAAAGTTCAGGAGAAGGTTGCCAGGAAAGACTGGGAGACTAGGACGTCGCACCGTCTCCTGTGAAAGGTCCCTGCAGGCGGATCTCCCAGACAAATGAACACAGTTTTCTTACCTGCTGGTAGACATCAAATGGGTTCCAAGTACTTCTACCCCTCCGACCAACCCGAAGAGCCTTCCGTTTGCGAGGCGTCCTAGCACTGTGTGAGTGAACACGGTGGCTGAACACATACACGTTATAAATACAGGACAGCTGGCCCAGGAAGGGGAAACCAGGAAACGTTCTGTGGAAAAAGCAGCCCAAAGGGAGTGGGGATTAGCTACATCAGTGACAGATACTTCAGGAAAAGGCAGCAACACGTACGGTCCTGTAAGTCACAGAATACCGACGTTGCCTGGGAAGTAAAAACAATCCTGTGACTGGGGTCCCTGAGTACTGTGGGACTGGGCTGCAGAGGACCAGGATGCAGAGTACACTTTGACAGGAATCTGATGTTAGGAGGCACAGAAACAACAGAGGGGCCTGACTCGGGCTGGCACCTGGTAGATTTGTATCTCAGAAAGAGCACTTGCTACACCATGGGTGGTGGGATAAAGGAGGCAAGATTAGGGCAGGGATAGAAGCTTCCTAAAATCTCCATGACGCAGAGTGTTGGCAGGGGAGGGTGAGAGGGATGGGGAGGCTCTGAGAAGGCAGAAGGGAGAAGGGGATCAGAGGCAGCGACCTTCTCTCTGCTCAACAGCCCAGCAATCTCAACAACCCTGCTAAAGGCACAATCACCAAAACTTCTAACTTTTTTTGGGGGGGAGGGGAGGGTCATAGGTTAACATCGATGTCTTCCTCAATGGTTTATCAATGTACTTTTAAAATATAGATATATATATGTAATTTTTAATGTGTGTGTGTGTGTTGCCTGCATGTATATAACTGCACCTGTGTGGTGCAGTGCCCTCAGAGGTCAGACGAAAGTTGAATCCCCCTGAACTGCAGTTATGGATGACTGTTAGCTACCGTGTGGGTGCTTGGAATTGAACTTGGGTCCTCTGCAAGAACAGCAAATGCTCCTGACTGCTGAGACATCACTCCAGCCCCCCAACTTACTTTTTGAGACAAGGTCTCTCACTGGACCTGGAGCTCACCAATTCTACTAGATAACTAGTTCTCCCAATTCCAGCAAGTCCTAGGACTCCTCCTGATCTGTCTCCACCTCACAGGCCCTGGAATTTCAGGTGTGTGCCACCAAGTCTGGCTTTTACATGGGTGCTGGGGATCCCCGTGAAGGACTCCACACTTAGGTGCTTTGCCCACTGAGCCACCTCTGCAGCCGCCACAAAAACTTCCAATGTATCATCAGCAACTTGTTCTTCCCTGCCTGATGGCAAGGTGGCCACAGGATATTGAAGAAGTCTGGAAAAGTCTTTGTCGCAGGGCACTTCAGTCATTTCTCAGACTGGCTTCCACCTCTGTGGAGTGACTGGAACTAACTGAGCCTGACTGGTTCTCACTCACTCAGCTTGTCTTCTGTGCTGGTGATTGTTTTCTTGGTTGGTCAACTGGAAACCTGAGGAATCAATTACTGTAAATACCATCTCTGCCCTAAACTTACCCAGCCCCGCACTTTCTAAACTCCATCATGAAGCAAACGCTGCATACAGTTGATGACTTTGCACCAGCGAAGCCATGAACAGGCTAAGTCAGCAGGGCCTGGATTTTAGAGACAGACGTGAGTTGAAATCCCAGTCCTGCCTCTTAGCTGCTGTGTGACCAGGGTGAGCTATGTCTTTAAAGCATTAGTTTCCTTGTTTATTAAGTGAAGAAAAACAGTGCACCTCCCAGAGTCACTCTGAAAAGCACAGCCTGCTGCCCCACACAGCACCAGCACACAGCAGGCTCTGGAGAACACCAGCTTTCCTCTGACCATGGCATCACTCAACAGACCATCCATCACTGAGGGCAGAGAGAGTCTTGCTCCAAATCATCTCATGGTCTTATTATGAAGATTAAACTCACATACATATTCAGAATGCACTGAGTTTGGGTTGATGAGGCAGGCCACAGTTGGTGAAGAGAAGGAACCGTATTATAATCTCAGGAGCTATGGGGGACCGGAAGCAGAGGACAGCTTACTTCAGACTCCGCGCTGGTTAAGGGTCAAGTTTGAGATTTGTATTTACGAAGGCAGAATTTTGCAGAGCTGTGTGTGTGAAGAGTGTGAGAAGATGGAGCAGAGATATGTGGTCAGGTGAACCGAGCGATAATAGGGCTAAAACTGTGTGTGAAGGCAGATACCACGCTGCCTGTATGGGAGGAAGCTTTCAGAGCACCATCCGGCCTCCCGGCATCCCCCAGCAGCTGAACTGCAGAGGAAGCACTAATATAACTACCAAGTACCGACACATCAGGGTCAAAGTTCTGAGGAGAGGTCTCTCCAATCCAGACATTTATAAACATAGTTAGGTAAATATGGTGTTATGGAAATGGGTTCAAGGATGGCCACTGTCTAGTGGTTGGGTTCATTTTGGCACCAATTAAAGAACTGAAAGGTGGAAAAATCTCAGGCCAGTAGCAAGCAACAGGCACACAAACCTTACTGAAAATGAAGACTCACATAAGTACACGCATTCACACAGAAAGTTCCCCACAAGTGGCTGGAATTAGAAACCAAAAATCCAAAATACCCTGGGGAGCCTATGTTTTTACAGATTTTAATGGTTTCTCCTCCCTAATGTTGGATTGTTCAGCTAAACAAAGAGAAGGCCGATAGGTTTATGACTTCAAATGATGAGGTGTCCTTGTCTGGCCTTGGTCTTATCTGAACTGGTTTGAACTAGACGGCAGGAAAGAGAACTACTGGCTAGACGGGGAGGCCCCAGACCTATGTCTCAGACCAACAAAGAGACAAGTATGCCATCTTCATTAGTGCCCCTTTCCCTATCTGCCTGTCCAAAAATATGGCCAGCTCGTAATCTCTCAAAGGGACATGACAATATAACAAAAGAGAATTTGGCAAGGGTTGAAAGCAAGCAAGCAAGCAAGTGACGATTCAAGGGAACCTAAGTGGGGCCCCTGGTGGTGGCCATGTAGGGGTCGAATCCTGAGTCAGGTTCTTACATTTCAAAATGCTGCAGCGAGTCCCAGACTCTCTGTTTCAAGTCCCAGGCTAGCAGCACCAGGATGTTGGGATGAACATCCGCGCTGAGATGTCTTAACACAACGTCATGCATACATAAAAGCAGTCTGTGTGTGCCAGCTGCCCCTGGATCCACACTCTGTCCCAATGTTAGTTCTTTCATCTGCAAAACCAGAGGACCAGGCAAAAATCACTAAAATCTTATATGCTCCCCGCCCCCCGCCACATTGACCCTAAAAATCTGTGATACAAATCCACCTAGACACTGGGAATGCATTTCTGAAGATGGAGAGCCAAGCCAGAAGTCAGGAAAGACATGGACTCTGCTTTAGGGTATGGTAACATCACACATGCCAGCTCCTCATTTTAGAGCAGCGAATCAGAAAGACACATGGGAGAGAGGACAGGAAAGGGAGCTATGGGTCACCTAAGAAACTGCAAATTCATCCCCCAGGGCACAGGGAGCTGCCAAAGACTTTAGGAGAAGGTAATAATAGCACTGACTTGACTTCTCACGACTTTCCAGTTGTGGCAAACAGGAAGGTTTGATCAGAGACAGGGATTCTAAAGACCTCTTGGGCTGCTTTCAGAGACTTTCAGATCACCAGGGTAAACCTGTGAATGAAGGTTGGTGTGGATGAAAGAGCACTGCAAACATCCAGCCCAGGATTGTGTCAGAACTCCTGAGTGAGGAAGACTGGCAGAAGTTCCTTTTGAGCCCCATTCATTGGCCAGAACACCCCAAGGTTCAGAGTCTGGATGTATAGAGCCTTGATCTGCATATCTGAACAAGACTGAGACCATGCCAATTTTCCTAATGGATAACAAATAACAATAGGTATTTCTTTGCTCTGATTCCTTTCTTGTCTTAAAATAAACCATGATGGACTAGTCAGAGTTGCACAAAGAAATAGCAGTCTTTGACTTCAAAGGGAGGCGAGGCAGCGAGAAAGAAAACAAACAAAACTGCAAGATCTGAGATTTCATCTGGCGTGAGAATAATTTTCTAAAAGCACTTTTTTTTACCCTAAACTGTTTCCTGTCTCTTTTGAAAGCATCCCCAGCCAGCCAGTACCTCGCACGCAGGGCCCAGGGAGCATGAAGGGAAGTGCTGCATCTTCCCAGTGAAAGCAAACAGCACGGCCATCCTAGAATCTGTCAAAGAACAGCGGAGGGAGAGGGGGCATAATTCCGGGGAAAGCTGAGGAGGTAGCTGCTTGAAGGTCACGGGTTTTATGGAGAAGGTCAAGGGATGCAACTTTTCAAAGGTCACCAGGAAGAATCTAAGATTCTCCTCTGAGCCTTCCCTGGCTATAGGGCAATCAGACACTGCAAACATCATTAAGTTCTTGGGACATCTTTCTGAGGGGAATGTAAGCTTGATGTTATCTGATATCTGGGTTGTACCAGCTTAAGCAAATTGCATGGAGTCCAATTCCAGGCAGAGAATCAGAGCTGCAGATCTGACTGGTACCAAGTGCTTCTGTCCATCAGCTGGGTTCTTTGTGCAAGAGTGGAACGATGACTCACAAGTTGGATTTCTTAAACTCCCAATGTGAAAAAGGGACTTGCAGGAAGGTCCTCAGATTGGGTTGGAAGGGGGTTGGAAGGCGGGGTTAGCACTGGGAACAAGAGGTCAAAGTGGGCAGGCAGTACATCTTGGTGCCTGGCCTCACCAGCCTACTGAGGATGGTGGGAAGGCAATCTTCAAATTCGCCTCCAGGCAGCAGCCCTGCCTCTTCTGCCTCTCTGCAGCTGGCTCCTGCCACCACCAGTCTGCTGGTGCTCTACAAAGGCCCAGCCTCTGTGAACCAATGGGAACCTGAATGCCAACCACAATTCTGTCCTCTGTGAAGCCTTTCTAAGCCAGGCCCCCCACACCAGCGCCTCATTCCTCTGACCCTAGACAGATCTTGCTTTGTATGTATCAGGAACGGCATCGGGCAGCTCACTTGTTGCTGTTATTTTGTGATTTAACTTTTCCTGAAGTTCAAAGAGTAGGAAGAGACACTCAATATTTTGCCCACCTACCACTCATATCTGTAGGCATGGCCAAGGTGCAGGCTGTGTGGAGTCAGAAGAGGACAGGCAGAGCACCCCTGCCAGGAGAGAGTCCCCTTCCATCTGAGAGATAGCACCCCATGCCTGCAGATAGCCCTTCCATCTGAGATGGATGGAGCCAGGGGATACTTTGGGGCCACCCTCCTGTACTCCTCATGGGAGCACACATTTCAGATTTTTAGAAGGCAACGCAATAGAACATTAAAAAAATTCTTTGAAGGGTATGGACACATCCCCAAGAGCATTCAGAGAACACAAATTATACTCGATAGGCCTTTATAAAAGACTAGAGGGCATGCTGTAAGGGGGTGAGGGAGGCGAGACTGGTGTGAAGGAGATGGGGAGGGGTTTGAGGAAGGAAGGGGGTCTGAAACACACTCAAAATACATCATGTGAAATTATCCAACAACCAATAAAAATATTATTTTTAAACCCTTTGGGAGGCTGGAGAAATCACTCAGTGGTTAAGAGTACTGGCTACTCATGTAGAGAACCCAGGTCTGGTTCCTAACACTCATAAAGAGGCTACAGCTGTCCATAAGCAGTTCCAGGGAATCCAACACTCTCTTCTGGCCCCCACAGGCATTGCACACACGTGTGCAATGCTATAAATGCAGGCAAAACACACACATAAATTCAAAAAACTTTTAAATTGTTTGGATTACCTGTACTCTTTGACCCAGAAATTCCACTTTTAGGACTTTTATTCTAAAATAGTCACATGGTGGGATCCTAGCTATGATTTCAGTTTTAAATTTTTTTATTTTATGTGTATGAGCAACATGTCTGTGTGTATATGAGCACACCTGTGCCATGCAAAGCCTGCTGAAGCCAGAAGCGGGTGTTGGATGCCTTGGGACTGGAGTTACAGTTGCTAGCCGCCATGTGGGTGCTGGAATTTGAACCTGGGTCCTCTGCAAGAAGAACCAGTGCTCTTAATGGCTGAGCCATCTCTCCACCCTCCTCACCCCCGGTTTTATTTTGGGTCCAGCTTGTGCAAGCTCATAAGAGGTTTACGCCTCTTCCCAGCTCCACACGTGCAACTTCCTGGGAGAACACGCTGGTCAGGTAGAAGAGACACCAGACATCCAGCACCACTGCCATCAGAGCAATTTGGCTTCCCTAGAAAGCATTTTAGCCTGCCTCTGAGTGGATGCAAACATCAGCTCAACTGCGCACACTGCAGAATACTAGAGGTTTTTAGAAACAAAAACAGCCTAAGTATTCAAAATGAAGGGTGAGTTCAAGAATTATAATTATCTATATTGTAGAATGTTATACAACCTTTATAAAATAAAAAAATAGAATTATATGGTGTTTTCTCAAAAGATAAAAGTAGGTTATAAACAGTAGCTAGGATATATCGCCATGTTTATCGCACGGGTTAATGTGTCAGGGAGGGGGCAAAAACTTAGCAAGGACTTTCAACTGGTGATAGGAATTCTTTTTCTTTTTAACTTGAATATATTTTTAATTAACTAATTTTTATTAATTTCAGAATTTCACATAATGATTTTGGTCACTTTCAGACCTCCTCCCCCTCTCTACCCCCTTTCCCACTATGATTTCATGTCCTCTATTATTATCTGTCCTTAAAATTTATTTATTCTTTTATTTCCATTTTTATTTTATTTTTTATAACTTCATACACGAGCATTTCTATGCATTATTTCCAACCCTCCCAGTTCCCCCTACAGCTCTTCCTATGCCCCCCATGCCCTCTCAAATTCTTGACCACTTCTTTGATTGTTGTTACATACACACACACACACACACACACACACATTTATAAATACACATATATACATACATAGTGTCCTAAGTTCATTTATTGGTGCTCATATGTACCTATGTTTATGGCGGCCCACTTGAGGTAGATAACTGCTCAGGGAGCTAGTCCCTGGAGAAAACTCATTCTCCCTGCAAAGCTCTCCATCGTGAGGTGGGACCTAATGAAATTTTCCCGTCCGCTTTAGCATGTCAGTTGGTTTTGTCAGTAACAGCTCTTGTTCGCCCACTACACTGTGGAGACTTTGCTGGCAGCTTCCCTATCATGTCTTGAATGCATTAACCAGCAGCAGGTGTCTTGTCCCTCTGGCTCTGACATTCTTTCTGCCCCCTCCTCCATGATGTCCAATGGGAACCCTTATCAACATCTGCCAACTCTTTTACAGCACATGTGGCTTCTTTTTTTTGTTTGTTTGTTTTGACAGGGGCTCCCTAGTCATAGCCCACCTGGAAGTCATGATGTGAACCAGGGTGGCCTTGATCTCGCAGAGATCCACCTGCCTCTGCCCCCTGTCATACGGTGCTTCTGTAAAAGGAAAATGTTAAAGCTTTGTTGTAAGGTGTGCACGCCTCCTCTCCGTCCGCACTTAAGGATTCCTTCTCTACACTAAATAGGTGCTTCACAGTGAGAACTTGGAAAGAGAGGGAGGGGCTGGTGGGAAGGCTGGGACAGTATCTCGTGCTGAGGAGTACACAAAGCCTACTTTCCAACTTCTTACTAGGAAGGGCTCTAGCAGGACTTTTAATCTATACAGAACTTCTATCAATCCAGGGAGTAATCAATAAACACAAGACACACAGTAGTATTAGTTACTTTTCTTGCTGACAAAATACCTGACAAAGGCTACTTAAGGAGGGAAATGCTTATTTTAGCTCTCTGAGGGTTCACTCATCACAGCAGAGAAAGTGTGGGGACAGGAGCAGGAGACCCTCCACACTGGGTGGTGGGAAGCCCCAAGGAGCTCTTGAAGAGTTCACCCCCAACCCCTGGCATCTAGAGTCTCATTCCTGTGGCATTGGCTAAATTGAACTTTTGTACATTTATTTTTGTACAGTTAAATTCCCCCAGGTAAGGCTACAATACAGCAGAGTTTAGAGAAAGCCTCCTACCGATGTGCTGCTGAGGAGAGGCACACTACTGCTCCTGCGTCCACTACAACCATTTTCCCCAGTGATACTGACAGGAACCAGTGTCAATGTTCCTGCAGCTTCAGGAGACCTGGAATTACCAACACCCCGTGGTGTGTCCTGAGTTATTGGGAGATCATCTTCTGGCCACAGCAGGGATTTCCACCCCACCCCCCACCTCCATCACCAGCAGCCTCTTTCAAAGGAAGTGCCTGTAAGTACTTCAAAGGGACATTCCATGGCCAGTGCATGACGCCATTACTGAATTCAAAAGACCCTGGGAAGAGAAGCAAGACACAGATTCGAAGGGGGAATTTCTCATGAGGTGAGATCTTAGAAGCATGTGGTGAAGCTGAAATGGTCTGCTGTGGACTCTTCAAAAGAGTTAAGCATTCAGTCTCCCCCTGGCAGGGGGAGATGAGCTGCCAGAAACCCAGAGAGAGAGAAAAAACGTCCTTTGTGACAGAGAAACTGATAAATTACTGGATATAATGGGTCTGATTCTTCCATCCTTAGATCAGGAAAATAAAAATCCTGGTGCTATTAATGGAACAGTGACCCAGAGAAGTAACGGGAAGAGGCGCGAGAGGGGGCGTTCACATAGAATGTGTTTCTTCTAAAAGCTTTGAAGATGGATTTCCCCTCGTGGAGGTGGGGTTGGAGGTTAAAGAGATAGCAACTGGATACTTAGACTAAAAAGCTTTCCATTAACTGTGCTCATAAATTTTAACACTTCAAATGAGGACAAATTAAGGTTATCCACAAAAAGTAAGGATAACCAACCATTATTTCCAGCATACATGTCTTATCAAAAGCAAGGAAAGTGATGTTTATTCCACAAGGCTGCTCTCCTTCTATGTTCTAGGGTGGGTTCCAGGGGAAACGGCCAAGTATAATTATGGTTTCTTCAAGCCATTCTGAGAAATTATTGCCCCAACACATAAAGCAATTTCTATTTTTCCTCCAGTCCTCACTTATGGATCCAAATGCATAAGCAAAATTTTGCTCTGCCTTCTATCCCACCTGACTGGCCAGGAAATACATCCACGGAGTGTACTGCCAAAAATTATAGTATGTTGCTTGAATCACTTTGAGCTGCATCCATGAAGCAATAGCTTACAAAGACTGAAGATTGGGGACAATACAGTTTCAACAAGGTCAGAGAACACGCAAACAGTGGCTTCATGTGTAAGTGTTGGCTTGAAGTCCCCCTTTCCTACGGTAAACAGTAATAGCTAGCCAGGCTTCCCATATCAGAAAGTAACCCACCAATACCAATCAGGACTATCAACTGTTCACATCCACCACCCCAAAACAGGAATGTTGGTGTTCTTCTGTAGAGCAAGAAAACCAGGTTCTCAGAACTTGGTTTAGCAATGGCATGCCTATACTTCAGGCTTCCAAGGATTTTTTTTTTTTTTAATCTAATGTGAGCTTGCTCACGTCACCGTGGCTCAACAGCAAGAGCTTTAGAGCCAGGCAGAATTGAGTCTGATCCTGCCTCTCATTGTTGATTGGTGTATTTGATCCTGGGCTAGTCAGTTAATCTTGCTGCCTCTCTTTGCCCATGGGTAAAATGGAAAACTTGAGAAAGGGACAGGCACATAAATCCCTGAGCACACACTTCCTTACATAGTAATTCACTGATGGTTAGTTAGCATACTTAGTGTCTAATTTTGCCAATTCTCTGCTTGTTATTTATGGGATAGACATTTATATATACGATAGGTATTTTAGCTGTCTGAAAAGAGCTACTTTTATACAGAGAGCAAATTCAGCAAGTGAATCCCAGCAGTCAAGCACCCATTGATGGGAATCATTATTACCTGGTGAGACAGGACACTGGGATTGCAGGATCCAGTCCATATGTTACCACAGCTTCGGTAAACTCTGGCTGGTTGTTGCTTTGATCTACACTCAGCATCACATGGGAGACTGGACAGTGGGGTGCGTGGGTTCAGCCCTCTTCATTCTAAGTCGAAGGTAACCTGCCCTCATTGGCCCAGGCGCTCACAGCCAGTCCCGGACACTTGCTCGGGGGTTTCTGGTTCCCTCAAGGACCGTGTTCCACTCAATAGTGTGACATAAACACTGGTGATAATGGGGCAGACTGAAAACCACAGAGACTTTAGACATTAGAATGAGAAAGATCAAATGTTGCTAATCCAAACCCAGGGTGTCTAAGGTTCGGGGTTCCTCTCTTGACCCCTGATGCTTGAACCCCATCAGAGTTTGGATCTAGGAGTCAGCTAGAGGTATAAAAGTTGCTGAACATAGTCCCTGCTGAAAGCCTGTGTAAAGTAGACCAATATTGAGAACACCGAAACAGTTCACAAAGCGTATGAGCTAAGAGAGTAGCATATTAAAGTGAAAGGAAAAAGTAGGAGGCACCAGGGAAATGAAAGGATTTCCACCGTGGTAATCCAGGTAAGACACAGGGGAGCCTTTCCTAAGACCGCTGTAGTGAACTGGAGAGAATCGATGAGGAGAGACTGAAGAAGTGCGATCAATGCTGTACTATTTCCTACGCAGCTATCGTCTGTTACCACAAATCGGGTGGCTTAAAATAATAGTAATCTATTCCCCCACATTTCTGGAGGCTCAGAGTCAAAAGGCAAGGTGTTGGCAGCCACGTTCCCTCGGAGCCCCTGGGGAATCTGCCCTCCCCTCTCCCATCGTATTCTGGTTGCTGGCCCGCCTTGGCTGATAGCAGATCCACTCCAGCCTCTGCCTCCGTGGTCACACGGTGGTCTCCCAGTGTGAGCGACTGTTGTACAGAGCGACATTGCTATCATCTGGGGACACATGTCTGTTAGAGTGAATACTGAACATTCAGAAATCAAGCTGCAGATGAATGAAGAAGGAATTGCAGGAAAGGAAAGGAACAGAAGTGGTCTAAGACGGCTACAGGCTTAGCCTCTGCCTGACAAACGAAACAGGATCAAAACAGAAATGAAATAGCTGTTTGTTATTTAGAAGGCGAAGGTAAATGTCAAGGAATTTCAGAAGACAGTGAAAGTGGGAACGTGTGGCCTTTAGGAGGGGAAGGAGAGGTCAAGAGATGTTTTCTAAAAATTGTTTGGGTCAGTGAGGTGCCTCAACTGGTAAAAGTGCTTGTCACAAACCTAGACGTTGTCCTCTGACTTCAGAGGAATGTGTACCTGCACTCACACATTACACATACATGCACACATATGCACACACGAACACACACAATAATAATAAATTTAAGGTGTTTAATGTTCTGATGATGTTAGACTCTTAAAACTCTGTCCACATAGTATTTAATAAAGCTAAAATCTGAAAAAACTTAAGAAAGTTTGTCTTCATGCCTACAGAGGGAGAGCAAATGACCCTGTCCTTCCTCTGCAGGAGTCCTCAGGCCAACACTGGAGCTCCCAGGTCTGCTAGATCAGCGTCAGGATGGGCAGTACATGGGGATGTCTCCTCAGAGCCGATCTTAAGCCACTGGTTGCCCCCATAACAGGCATTCCCCTATTGAATCAGTAAGCACTTTGTCTGGCAAGTCCGCAGTGAACTACGCAAGGTCCAAAGGTGGACAGCTACCGACTCCTGGCAACCTGTGTTGAGAGCCTTGCGCTTCCAAGGTGCTTAGCCACTATCCTGTCACAGTCCACAATGTGGCAGGTTCCCTTGCTCATTTTGTAGATGAGAAGGTAAGTTTTGACTCAGAGAGATGGAGAAGGAGCTTAAAGACACACACTAGCCGGCCTTCCATAGCGTTATTGAAATCAGACCTCTAGTTAAAGACTCACAAACTGGAGATGTTTTAAAGCTCCCTAGGAAAATGTGTGGATATGCCAGATTTGCAGTCTCTGTTTAGACCACATTATTAAGCTTGAATTAAATAACATTTTGAGTTCAGAAAGCTAAACATACCAGCATGAAACAAAGGAGTCTTGTCCACTGAGTCGGTCTCCATTGTCTTGATTTTAACTTTGCCTTTATATATAGTGTTGGTATCCTCATTAAAACTAAAAGTCTTAAACATTCAGCCAACAGGAACTTCTGAAATTAAAACTGTGATACTATATACAAAAAAAAGCCTACTGGTCTAAGAAACATCTCATTATTTTCCTAGAACCGGTTAAGAAATTCCTTTGCAGCTGGGCATGATGATGCACACCTTTAATCCCGACACTCAGGAGGCAGAGGCAGGCTGATCTCTGTGAGTTTGAGGCCAGCCTGGTCTATATAGTGAGATCTAGGCCAGTTGGGGCTACAAGGAGACCCTGTCTCAAAAAGAACAAAAAGAAATAAAGAAATTCCTTTCCAGACTTCGATGGTAGAGACCCAGGCACTGGCCGTCTGGTATCACAGAAAGACAAGGGTTTGAAATAAGACAGGTATGAATTCAAATTCTCCTTCTATGTCATGAACAAAAATGACCTTTGACAGTATTATCTGTCTTGCAATATCATTCTGAGGTCAAAATTAAAAGTACATTTAAAATCCCTGGTTGTCTTTGAACATAATTGTTCTCACAATAAAGCTAACTTCCTCCCCCACATGAAGCACTCTCCACTGATCTCCTGTTTCATCCTCTCGGCGTAGATGATCTTTTCCTGGGCTGAGTACCGTTTTTCTTTCTCTAATGGTCTATTTATTGATCCAACTAGTAGCCTAAAGCTTTCTATTTTTCGAGTTCACTGCCTCTCCATTTTGTCAGGTGCTGCCAAACTTTTGACACTGTGACACTATGTTGTCATCTACAAAGTTCACTTTCTAGAACCCTGCATTTGAGTTACAAAAAAAATCCCATAACCTACTGGAGTAAAAGATTTCTTTTCAAAAAATTGTCATATATATAGTATATATATATAGTGTATCTATGGGCACATGTACCATGGTGCATGTGGCGGTCAGAGGACAATGTTCATGAGTCAGCTCTCTCCTTCTAACATGTGAACTCCAGGGATAAAGCTCAAGCCCCCAGGCTAAGCAGCAAGCAACTTCATCCACTGACTCATTTCACCAGTCAAGAAGGTATTTTTTTTAAATCATCTCTACCTTTCCTATGCATTATATGCACTGTTATTTTTAATACTTTATTTTATTGTATGTATGTGTTTTACCTGCATATGTGGAAGTGCGCCACATGCATGCAGTGCCCACAGAGGCCAGGACAGGGCATTGGATTCCCTGGAACGGACTTATTTTAAATCATCTCTACCTTTCCTATGCATTATATGCACTATTATTTTTAATACTTTATTTTATTGTATGTATGTGTTTTGCCTGCATATGTGGAAGTGCGCCACGTGCATACAGTGCCCACAGAGGCCAGGACAGGGCATTGGATTCCCTGGAACGGACTTACAGATGGTTGTTGGCTGCCATGTGGGTGCTGGGAACTGAACCCGGGTCCTCTGGAAGAGCAGCCACTGCTCTTAACCACTGAACCATCTCTCCAGCCCCATGTACATTATTCTTAATTAATCCTTTTCGATTTTGTAATTTTTTCCCCTAAAACAGCAGCGTACTGATTTGCTTTAGCTCTTGGGCTGAGCAGGTCATCAGACAATCTATGGCCATCAGCACATGGTGTTCATTGGAGGCCATACCCCACAATAGTCATTCTCCAACACCAAATGGAAGACATCTACAGTAATCGTATGTCTTGACTTGCCCAGGAAGTTTTAATACTGGATAATTTCCTTCCTCTCAATAATTGGAGTTATTAAATATATGTCTAAATGTGATTTAAGTTTTACACTTTAGATGACTTTCCAATAAATCACTTATCTCATTTTTGTGTTCAGAAATGATACTATTTTTATATGTAAATTCATTCATATTAGAGTCTTAAAGGAGTATAAAATTAGATAATGATTACTTGGCATATAATGAATCTCCTTAATTGAAATGAATAAAATTATGTAAAACGGGAACTGTTTTAGAAAATCTGGACGTATGGTCATAATAAATTATAGTTTCCTTCCTTTGGGGTAGTCATTGTAATGATCCCATATTAATTAGCAAAGCTTACTGGGAGAAAAATTACAATTAGTCAGTGTTGTACATAGACAGTCCCTCTGCTACACAGCAAGCAGCAGATGGTAAGAAGCAAGAGCGTATAGGTCAATGGTACTTAAGATCAGTCCAGTGCAGAGCACACAGGGCCCAGGAAATCCAGGAGGGTCTCTGTACTACTCCTAGCTGTAGATGGTTAAGATGGTGTGAAGTGGACATAACCCAAATTACAAATCCAAATAAACCTTAACCTGCCGGAAATCGGTGATATAACAGAAGGGCTCTTTTAGGAAAACATTTGGCAAATTTACATCCAGGTCAACAAGCCTGGCACAGAAACGTTGACCTTGGTAACTTACAAACCTCTAAACTGGTCTTATCTTTTGTCAAACGTTAGACTCTGAGACTTTCCTTTTTTTTTAAGAGACATGGATTAATTATGTTGCTCAGGCTAGCCTTGAACTCCTGGACTCACAGGACGGAGAAGGGGGGAGGAGGGAGGGGGGAGGAGGAAGGGAGGGAGAGGAGGGAAGTGGGGGGGAGGGAGGAAGGAAAAGAGCTAAACCTGCAAAATCTTGCCCAGACCTTACTGAACGATATTAAAATATCTTCCTGAAAACCTTAAACTGTCTGAAGAGTTAACAAGAAGCTTCAAGAACTTTACTCCCAATAGCAAGATTTTCTGTAACATCAGGTTTTCTTAGATAAATAACATTAAATACTTGACACATTTTGCTAGATTACCTCCCCCCAGCTGTGTACACCTAGCTGTGCTTGGGCTGCCATGACTGAGCCCATATGGCTCTGGGCATGTAATCATGGGTATTCTGGAGCCTGTATTGGATGAACTGGTTCAGTGTTTTTACTATGAAATACTAAATTCAGTGAAAGTTTGCAGGTGATGTGTAGCAAACACCAATACACCTCACAGTGAACATTATTATATCCAGCCACTCCAGACTTCTCTTTAGACAAGAAAATATTTCAGGGGGCTGGAAAGATGGCTCAACATTTAAGAGCACACTCCGTGCAAGTGAGAACCCATGTTCAAGTTCAAAGATCTACACCGGGTAGCTCCTAACTACCTGTAAGTCCAGATCCAGGGAATCCAATACCACCGGCCTCTGAAGGCACCTGTACTCATGTGCACATGCCCCTCCCACATAAAATTTTTAAATAGTAATAATAAATATAATTTTAGAAAGAAAATATTTTGGTCAGGCATGGTGGTGCAGGCCTTTAATGCCAGCTCTTGGGAGGCCGATCTCTGTGAGAAGGAGAGCCTGGTCTACACAGCAAATTCTAGGCCATCAGAGGCTATAGGAAGACCCTGGAGAAAGAGAGTGAGAGAGAGAGTGAGAGAGAGAGAGTGTGAGAGTAAGAGAGAGAGAGAGAGAGAGAATTTCAGGTAGAAATCACTTCTTCAAACTACGTCTCCCCACTCTATAGAGGAGTTTCCTATTTTGACTTTGAGGGTTTTTTAATTTACCATACATATTTTAATGTACCATGGCATATATTCATGAAATACACAGTTTTTTCAAATATTTTAAATATTGTGGACACATTATTGTAACTCGAAGTATTCAAATACAACTTGCCTTTTTTCTCTCAATATTATTTGCCTGGCATTTTTCCAAATTGATCTATGTAGCTGGAAAAATTTGTTGCCCCACACTGGAGGCCTTGGAATATCTCCTTCTCTGATAAGATACAGTGCATCTGATTTCTCTTTGGGGGTTATCCTCTCCGTGATGGTGTAAGGTCTCTCCTCTGACAGCATCTAGGCATGGTGCAGCTCAAGACTTTCAGTTTGAGGATGAAGCTGGCTGTGCTGAGTGAGTTTGCACCTTGTAAATGGGCACATGCTTTCAATCATGACTTATGATTTAGGAAACCCAGTTGTTAAACATTTACCAGAATATCATTTTAGAAATCCAAATGCATATTGCTATTGTTTTTGCTTGAATATTTTTTCCTTTGCTTTGCTGAAACAAAGTTTCACTATTATAGCCCCAGCTGGCCTGGAACTCACTATGTAGACCAGGCTGGCCTCCATCTCACAGTGATCTGCCTGCTTCTGCCTTCCTAGTGGATTAAAGATATGAACCACCCAGCCCAGCCCTGAATGATTATTTTAAGAATTTTAAATATTAAAAAAATACTTTCTATTTACCCACAAGTTTATCCTGCCTATTTCTGTTTCTTTCTGTTGATCTCTGCAGATGGTGACTTCCATCTGCCCTTAATTATTTTAGTCTCCCTAAACTTTTCTTGTATTGTAAGTCTGCTGTTGACTGATTCCTTTTCTAACAAAACACACTGTGTTGAAAGATTGTTGCCCAGCACAGAAGCCTCTGTGCTCACTCATCTGCTTCCTTTCAGGCCCCTAGTCAAGCCGTGCTGCTCCCTTTGGCTTGCGTGCTTTCCTGGCTCAGCAACTCCGGTCACTCTGCTCAGCCATCCTCTGCATATGGCATGCCTCTCCTCTGCTTGCTTTCAAGATCTCTCTCATCCTCTGTGGTGGTTTGACTGAGCAATGGCCCCCACAGGATCATGTATTTAAACACTCGGTCTCCCATTGGTGGCACCGTTTGGGGAGGTTATGGGCCTTTTAGGATGGGAGCCTTACTGGAGGAAGTGTGTCACCGGGGGTGGGCTTTGAGAGCTTGTAGCCCTGCTCCATTTCCTGTGGCTCCTCTTGCTTCCTGTGTGTGGTTGACCTGTGATCTCTCTGCTTCCTGCTGCTGTACCTCCCCAGCAACGTGGACGCTTCTCCTGTTAGCCCATAAGCCAAAATAAGACCTTCGGTTGCCTTTGGTCACAGTATTTTAAAACAGCAACAGAAAAGTGGCTAACACATACTCACTTCAAGTAAGTTTACAGTGGTACCTGTAGTTTCCTGACTGACTTACTCAGAATGTGCTGAGTCTTATTTGAACCCGTGGGTTTATAGTTTTCCTCAAATTTAAAAGTTCTTAGTCTTTGCATCTACCAAATAGGCTACTCCTCTCCTCACGTGTGGGGGTTCTGATTACGTTGTACCTAATACCAAGCCACCTGAAGATGCTCCTCGGCCCCACAGCTCACTTGTTACGTGTTCCTGTCTCTGTGGTTTCTATCACTGTGTCTTCTCATTCAAGAATCTTTCCTCAGTGGTGTCTAATCTGTGGTCAGTTCCATTCACCAGTTTTAGTCTGCTTCTAATCCCAACAGTTCAATGTGAATTTTGTATCTTCTCGGGATCTTTACCCTTTGAACATTTGTCACATGATTCTAGTCGTTGTTTTACCGTCCCTGTGTCTAGCTTTTTATCTATTTTATCTCCCCACCTGGATTCTATTTCCCTGCTTATTTCATGTTTGGAAACTTTTTAGTGGACTCCAGGATGAACTTACTTTGGGTGGACCTTATCATTTGTGCTAAGATCTGGTTACTGGGCATTGCATTGACTCTTTTGAGCCTTGTCTTTAAGCTAGACAGGAACTGAGCATTCTTTATCTGATCCTTAGAGGACTCAATGCCATGAGGAGTCCAAGGTCTGCCTGGCAGGAACCCTAAACGAGCCCCAAGGACTGTTCCCTCTTCTCCTTTCCTGTGCCACACTCAACTTGGGATAATTTCCTGAAACCTCTGTGCTCATCACTTGCAGCACTTGGAAGGAGCCCTCTGTTGAGCTCTAGAGCTCTTTCCACGTGCAATTTTCTGCTGTGCTCAACTATATCCTGTGAGCTCTAGTCTATCCTTGGTCTACCTTGACTCTGGGCCTCATTTTCTCAGCATGGAGTCTTCCCTGCTCGAGCTGGGCTCCCTCTCCCTGTGTACAGACATGGAAGCTCTCTCTGCATGCTGTCCTGAGTTTTATCACAGGGCTGTTCTTGTTGGTTGCCTGTCTCAGGAATCACTGTCTGTGCTTCAAATGACTGATTCTGGAAAGACTTTGTTTCACAGACTTTGCTCACTTTTTTAGCTGCTTTGAAGAGACAAAACTGAACCTGTTTTCTGCCATCTTGGCCAAACGTGAATCAGTGTCAGCTTCAGATTTTGTCATTTGTTATAAACTGGTGTTTGGAACTTATACGGAGTCTCATGATGGGCTGAGCATGCCTCTTGCACTAGGGTGGTGTTTACATGCCAGTTCATTGGATTCCTAAGCAATCAGGCCTGATGTCCGGCCCCAGACCACAGCCACTGAGGTGACTTACGAAGGTCTTAGCTGCATGGCTTACTGAGCACTAGGCTGTTTCTTAGTCTGGATTTCTTCACAGAGGATGATCTTGTTTTCCACAGAGGATGAATTACTCATGTGCATGATTAAAAATAAAATAGCTACATAAACATACGTAGCTTGCAGGCGTGCGTAGAACTGTATCCTATGATTTAAGATGCTAAAAATATTTGCTTACTCATCAAAATCTACAGATGGAGAATATTCCATCTGCATTTTCACAGAACCAATAGGAACAATAATATGTATGGAAAACATTATTGCATGCAAAATATTTTATTTCTTAGTGTGTGCAACTGTGATCAAATTACTTTTTTTTCTTATGGTGTTTTCCATTTCCCAATGCTTAGATGGCGTCTCAGTTATTTTTCTGCTGCTGTGATAAAACACTGACCAAAGCAACTTGTAGAAGGGTTTATTTGAGCTCACAGTTGCCAGGGAATTAAGAGTCCATCATGGCAGGAGGCATGGCGGCAGAGGCGCCTGGAGGAGGAGCAGAAGCTAAGTTCTCACATCTTCAGGCAGGCACAGGAAGCAGAGTGACTAGAGATCCAGCAAGACTTAAGAACTCTCTAAGCCCGCCCCCAGTGACCTGCTTCCTCCAGTATGGCCACACCTCCTAACACCTCCCAAAACAGCACCACCAAGTGGGGACAAAATGTTCAAATACTTGGAGCCTATGGGGGACGTTCTCACTCAAATCACCACAGACGCTAAGCATGGGCTTTGGAGTTTTACGTATTTTATCTTATGTCCACAAAATCTAGTATCTTGCTATAATTCCAGTAAACAACCTCTCCCAAGAAACTATTTAGCTTTCCAGTCTATGAGGGTGAGATTTCATCTCAGAGAGGATGAACCATTAAAAAATACTAGACCATAAACTTATTTAATCTCTAAGAACCTTGACAAAAACCCAGTTTAATCATTGCAAAGCACAGGATTGAGCCTACTGTAACTAGATATTTTTGCTATCAAAACAGAACCGGCCCCTTCTTTTTTAAAAAATATTTATTTTTCTTTTATGTGTATGAGTGTATTGTCTGCATGTGTGTAAATTTACCTATGTCATATAAAGCCCCAAGGAGATCAGAAGAGGACATCAGATCCCCTGTACCTGGAGTTAGGACAGTTGTTAGCCACCATGTGGGTGCTGGGAATCAAAACCGGGTTTTCTGCAAGAGCAGCCAGAACTCTTAACCACTGAGCCATCTCTCCAGCCCTGTCTTTCCCATTTCCTTCATCTCTCCTCGTATAACTAGGCTGAAGAGAAGCCCGTGCCCGAGACACACAGTCTTAATTCTGTTTACATTGGTCCCATCTTCTCAGAGATGGTTAATGGAACAGATCTGGAAATTCTGTGACCTATTTGTTTCCCTTCAGCTCTGGGTCAAATACAGTTGGTCTGCTACCTGAACGATGAGGCCTTTTTAAAAATACTTTAAATGTTTGCTTTTCATCAAGGTTACAAATCTACCTGCACATACAGTGTGAGAGTCCTCAAATTCGTTAATAAAAATAGCAGCATATTCCTGTCTCCATTCCCTCCCTCTCCTAAGAAATGCTTGGTCACTACTTTTGTTAGGTCTTTATATTTACCTCCCCGTCCACAGATAACATATTTCTCTGTCTTCGTTGTAAATCATTATAAATATTTTTTAGTTTTAGTGAATTTAAGTGATTTATGCCATAAAATATGAATATGTAGTCCTCCTTCAAACGTCTGATGCTCCATCAACAGGTGCGCCTACAGGAAAACCCATCTGCGTGTGTTCTCTGGGGCAGTGCCCTCTCAGATCAGTACTCCAGTGAATTTGCCAACACATAAGTGATCTCCCAGGAGTTGTATGACACAGTGCTCCTGCCCCACCCCATGCTGTCTGGTCTCCTAAAGGAGATGCAATAATATCAGTTATTAAGTGCATGGCATTAAGAAGGCTGATTTTTCAATTTCTCATACATCTATTATTTTATCTAAACTGATGACTTGTTGGTATCGTCATGTGTCGTCTTTTCCACATACTTACCAGTGTTTTAATCCCAGACTTTCTGACCCTCGTGAAAGTCTCTTCCTAATACATATAGATGTGTCACGTAAGCTGTCAGCTTCATCAACCTCACTGTCCTCTCGCTCCTCGCTCCAACTGGTTTGTGTAAAAACTCTTGCCGGGAGCATGTGTCATACTGATATCACAAGTCAGTTCTTTCTAGTTGAAGTTCACTATTCCCTCTGTCCCAGGTCTGTCCATTTATTGGCTCCCCCTCACTTTGTGGAGCAGACTCTTCAGTGATTCTTGAGAACGGTTACATGGAAAGTAAACCTTTTGAAAACTTACTTGTTTAAAAATCTCTTTCCGCTACACTCACATTTGGTTAAGGATTGAATTGACTGTGAACATCTGTCTTCAAGCTCCGATGTAGATGTCAAGATGTCCAAAGTCCTTCTGAGTGCTACTCTCCTAGAGGACACCAGTATTTCTCTCTCGGAAACTTAAAGAATCTTCTTTCTATGTGATCCAAGTATTCCGAAATATCTGACGGTGTGCTTTAATGTGGGTCTGTTTTAATTGACCCTTTAGGGTAGAATGTTCTTACCTTTTGGTCTGGACAGTATTATTGATTCATTTCTATGATAATTCGTATGTTCTGTTTTTCCCGTCCTCTCTCTGTAGAACTCCTACTGTTAGGATATTTGAATTTCCAAATTCCTCTTCTGATGAGCTTTCCTCCCCAAGACTTCCTTTTTACTTCCTAGGAAACTCCTCAACTCCATCTATTTCCCCAACAGTGTACATCACGGGTATGATTTTCTGATTTCCACAAATATCCTTTTCATTCCCTGGTACTTTCTCTTTGTATATAACACAGTCTTCTTCCTGAGCATATTTAATTACTTCATCGCTGTGAAGATATTAGCAAGGTTGTTTGGGGGGGTGTTTTGTTTTTGAGTATTTTTTTCTTCTTTCAGGATTGATGGTTCCTTACACTGATTGTGATGGTCTGCTCATAATTCAGATGGCAAAGTTGAACGATAGCCCTGAGTTGTGGGGATCTCAGTCTGCTCATGGAAGAGCCTTTGACATCCAGGGGTCTTGGTGTTTCTCTGGGGCTGATCAGAGTCTCCGTGAAGGAACTTCTCTATGAGACACACTGGGCTTGCCCTGCTCTAGGAGTCTGGTGAGGGTGAGGCCTGCAGCCTGCACATTCCCTGGGCTCACTCTTGCTTGTCTCTAGTCATTGGTAGCTTCTGAACTCTCTTCCATGACCGACATTCCTGAGAGTCAGGATTGCCTCTGTCCTCATTTTTCCTGAAGACTGCCTTCCTTCCAATCTCCTGACATGTGTGGCATGAATCAGGCAACCCTGTCTCTATCTAAACAGACTTTTGACGAGTCCTGACTTTTCTCTGACCTCACCTTCATCCTCAGGCCCTTGACTAGAGAATCCCTCTGAACCAGATGGATGTTGTCCCCCGCCTCTCTGTACTGCTGGTTCAGGAGTCGGTGTGTCACTCTTCCTGCCCCTCACCCAGATTTCATGTTTGAGCTTGGATCCTAAGCTTCCTCCTTTTAGTGGGGATTCAGGAGGTCTCAAAAGTAAAATGTATTTATTGACCTAGCAGCTTTACCTAGAAGTCTGCATTTTATAACTTGTGTTTATCTCTGTGGCGGATGGCAAAAATATCCCAGTCCTTCCCTCCTCTGCTGCTCCTGTCATCAGAAAGCAGAGCCTATTCCCCTCCTCCTAGATCAAACCTGACCTTGTGGCCCATAATATGCTATAGAAATGGCAGCATACTAGTTCCAAACCAAGATTTAAGTTGCCTTTTATTTTTCTCTTTATTCTCTAAAAGCTTTGTCCAGCCACCATGTAGACAGAGTTAGCCAAGCATCCTAGAAAAGGAGAGCCCTCCTCCTCAAACAAAAAGCAGACCTGGGTCATCCAAACTGTAGCCAGCTCAGGCCAGCCATACCTAACTGATCCCTGCTAGTATGAACTAGCCCCAACTAGAAAACCCTCATGAGTCAAACACATATTACCAACCCACTGTAATACAAGCTAAAGGGCAACTGTTTAAGCTGCTAAGGTCTATGGTGGGTTTCTACACCATAAAGGCTAACTATTGAAGAATGTAACCTCAAAGATTCAGACAGTTCACATCTTGGAAGGAACTGGGCAAAGCCTTCACTGTATCAGAAATGGAAAGATCCATCAAAAGAGTTTAAACTTGCTGTTGATTTCGCACTTGAGCAACCCCTGCATAAATGGGTTGGTTTTGGACTTCACATTGTTCTTATTACAAAACTACACTTCCTGAGTGATAGCAAATCAATTTCATAGTCAGCACTCAAGCAGCAATAGACAATTTACCCTGACACTTGAGACTTGCTGGCAACTGTACCCCATTACGCCAGACCCTGGAGAGCACGTCTGTGGCAAGAGCACCAACACCGAGCCACCACACCCAACCCCATCCCCATCCCCATCCCCATCCCCATCCCCATCCCCATCCCCATCCCCATCCCCAAAGGATTCAGACTCAGCTCTGTGCATGGCCAAACTCTACCACAAGCAAAACAGTGGCCAGTCCTACTGCGTTTCTGTTAACATCTCACCAGTTCTAAAACGTCGGCTGTGGCAAGAGCACCAACACCGAGCCACCACACCCAACCCCATCCCCATCCCCATCCCCATCCCCATCCCCATCCCCATCCCCAAAGGATTCAGACTCAGCTCTGTGCATGGCCAAACTCTACCACAAGCAAAACAGTGGCCAGTCCTACTGCGTTTCTGTTAACATCTCACCAGTTCTAAAACGTACTATGAAGTTCTCATTTTTCAGACATATAGAAGATGTCCCCCACAGTCAATGAAAAAAAAAACCCAAAATATTGGCAGAAGCACAGATATAAAGTAAAGCAGAGCTGACAAGCTGGTGTCACGGTCACGCCAGGCAACACACGTGTGGTCACACTACACATGACACTGGTAGAGGCTTCTTCTGCGCTGAGCTCACACCACAGGGGCAGAAAAATCTGTCTCAGCCCTCCTGATTGTTTTTTAATGTAAGATTTTTATTTATTTATTTTATGTGTATGAGTGTTTTGCCTGTATGTATGTAAGTATACTACATGTCTGCAACACCCATGGTGGTCAGAAGAGGGCATCAGATCCTCTGGGACTGGAGTTGAGGATAGTTATTAGCTGCCACGTGGGTGCTGGGAACCAAACTTGGGTCCTCTGTGTGCATGTGTGTGTGTGTGTGTGTGTGTGTGTGTGCAGTTGTGTGCATTTGAGTGCAGGTGCCTGTGGAGGCCAGAAGGAGGCATCAGATCCCCTAGAACAGGAATTACATGTGAGCTGCCTAAGGTGGATATGGAGCAGTACATGATCTTGGCCACTGAGCCATCTCTGCGGTGCCTGAGCCCCAATTAGAATGGACTCGTGCGATAGGTAGGGGTGTGAGTGTAAACCACAGTGGCCTTGGCACGTTCATCTTCTCTGAGAGACACATCAACTCTAAGAAGAAGAAAAAGGGGAAAAACAGCCTCAAAACACAACCTTCCCTTTACCAGAACTTAGAAAACCCTAGTTATCTCTGCAGTGTAAGTATAGTTGGTAAACTGCCTGTGCCCCGGTGATAACCCATTCCTGGGCCCATATGAGCAATTCTAATTTTTTTAAAAAGACGCTAAAGCAGGAGGGAAAACAGTTGGGAAGAAAAACGGGGTCAGCGGGGTCATGGGGTGAGTGCGGTCACAGTGCATCACGTATATGGGTCAGCGGGGTCGTGGGGTGAGTGCGGTCACAGTGCATTGGTATATGGGTCAGCGGGGTCGTGGGGTGAGTGCGGACACAGTGCATTGGGTCAGCGGGGTCATGGGGTGAGTGCGGACACAGTGCATTGGTATATGGGTCAGCGGGGTCGTGGGGTGAGTGCGGACACAGTGCATTGGGTCAGCGGGGTCATGGGGTGAGTGCGGACACAATGCATTGGTATATGGGTCAGCGGGGTCGTGGGGTGAGTGCGGACACAGTGCATTGGTATATGGGTCAGCGGGGTCATGGGGTGAGTATGGTCACAGTGCATTGCGTATATTCATGAAAACGACAAAATTTTTCAAATTAGCTAAATAAGAAAAAAATCAACAGCGCAGTTTGAAGGGTTGCACAGCTCAGGCTGGTATGTGGGCATGCCAGAGGGCTTTTCCTTAATTGAGTTAACTGAGGTGAAGACCCATTCTGAATGTGGGCAGTGGTTTTGGGGCCTGAGCCCTGGACTGTGTAAGAATGGAAAAAGGAAGCTGACTGTGGACGTGACCGATTGCCTCAGGCTCCTGAAGTCCCGGTAATAAAGGGACATAGCCTGCAACTGTGAGCTTGAAATGAGCCCCTTCTCCCTGAAAGTTGGCTGTATCGGGGTGTTAATCACAACAGCAGAAATGAACCTGGGAGAGGGTCTCAAGGCCTCCGGTGAAAGGTCGTCTAAGCTGAAGTGTGGACAATGGTCCTAAGAAGCTGCCAAGATGCAAGTCAGGGAGGAGGTGCAGCCAGGGCAGGGTTGGCTACACATCCTGCCTATGCCCAGGGCTGAGATGTCACTCACAGGAATTCAGAGGGACTGAACATGTCCGTCTGTACACAGCAAAGGAGGAGAAATGGCCGAGGAAGTAATCAGGGAATAAATCAGACAAATATCCATAAACATGCTCAGGAATTTGGACTTAATACTGATAACAACAAAGAAAGTTATTTATCTACTGTCTATAACTTATGAGAGCTTAGAAGTTGTTTTCTTGGTTTGCAGTTCTATGCCTTGGACCTAGAACAGTGTCAGACTATATCCTGGGCATTTAATAAACGTAGACCGAATTAAGGAACGCTGTGTATTTAGCTGGAAAGGTCCTGCCATGCATGTACTTCATAAATACGATGCAGCTACATGGGGCTGGGGTGAGCAATACGAGGAGACCAGTGTAGAATGGAAAGGATAACCCTGCAGACTGCGGCACACATCTTCCAACGTCTAGTCAGAAAAGCAGATAAAAGAATCAGTGCAAAGTAGATACAAAAAACCAATCATCAAACGGGCTCAGTGTAGACACTTTGGGCTTCAACGCTGCAGAATGAATATCCTGTTAAAGCCTAAAAAGAACATTTGTGAAAATTCGCTATATTCTACCTCATAAAGCAAATCTCAAGAAGTCTCAGTATAAAATCTTATGAAGCTTAAGTCCAAATGACGAGATAATCAAGTTGAAAATTGGTAGCGAAAATAAACCAAGAAAAACCTCCAGCTTTTATAAACTCTAAAAAATTCTAAATGATGCCAGGTGTGGTAGTACACGCCTTTAATCCCATAGTTCCGGAGGCAGAGGCAGACGAATCTCTGTGAGAGCAAGGCCAACCTGGTCTACATAGTGAGTTCCAGGCTGACTGGGGCTATGGGAGAACCTGCCCAAAAAGTTTAAAAAGAATGATAATGAAAATGTTATATACCAAAATTTAGGAGATATAAAATTATACAGAGAAATTGGTAGCTATATGTTACAAACATGAGAATAAAGAGACAGTGACCTTGAGGTGATTAAGCATCCAGCTTAAGTTGGGGAAACACACTGGACAGGAAGAAGGAAATGAAAGATGAGCAGGAACTGTGGTCTTGTCACTTGAAGCACCATGAGGACCGCCAGCTCCTGAGTCTAAATTATGGCTGCAAATGTGATCACTGTGATCATTTATTTAGCTCTGCAATTTCACTTCATCTCCTCTTTGTACATCAGCTCCACTTTCATGGTAAAATGTTCGGAACATCTCTGTCTTGGGAGAACACAGTCATAATGTTTGGCTCAAGTAGAGCAGAGACAAGGGAAACAGAACCCCAGAACACGGCGTCAGGAACTTGACAGAGCCCTGTAGGAATGAGGCACCAGCCTAAGCACTTCAGTGCAAAGGAAAGCAGCTTGAGACCTGATGACTTGGATGCTGCAGGACTTTCTTCAGGTAAAGACATCCATTCTGCAGCTGGGTAGCTGTGTGCTGCTCTAGGTGGAAGGTCTGAACTGGAGTCAGGAGACTTGAGGGTGATCGGGTAGTGGAGAAGGTCTTTGAGGAGTGGCACAGGGGTGAGGAGAAGATAAGATGAGCTGCTCATGCATTCCCTAGGCTCTAGGCTCTTCTGCACTTGCAGGAAAAAGCCAGAAGGAAGAAGCCGACGGAAGCACACAGGAAGAACTCAGGATTAAAAATTGTCAGTGTTTGTCACCAACAGGAGAAAGGATAGAGAAGCATCCTTTGTCCTGACGAGCAATGTCCTTGAATGGATTTGGGGAAGTCATCCAGGGAGACAAGGCAGGTAAGACATGGAATGAGAGTAGAGGGAAGCCTGTGCTGCAGAGGGAGGAGACACATAGGGCAATGCTCAAGGGCAGCTTGGGTTAAGGAGTTAAGGGGGACAGTGTGGTTGAAGGAATGAAGCAAGAAGAGTTTGCCGGGCTGAGGATGCACCTCAGTTGGTAGAGTGCTTACCTAGCATGCATGAAGCCCTGGGTTCAAACCCCAGTACCACATCACTGGGTATGCTAGGGCAGGCCTGTGATCCCAGAACTCAGTTGGTGGAGGTAGAAATGAGGCAGGCAAGCAAGCACAGGAGAAAGCTCAGTACCCCAGGACCCCTATTTCGTTTGGGATTATACACACCCTGCCTCACCTTGACAGTCTAGTTTCTTTACCTGCACAAACTATGCTCACTCACCCCTCTCCAAACAATGCACCTAGCCACCCCAGAACCCCTCAGCCCCTCACCTGCATCAGGCTACATTTATTCCCATCTCTGAACAATACTATGAGTTTCCCTGCCCCTGGTAATAATCAAGTTTAAACAGTTTCTATTCAAGTATATACCTGTGTACATTAGGATTGTTATAAGGAACAGAGGGGCTGATCTGTCCTGAACTAGTGTTGGGTGCATGAGCAGTAAGGCCAGACTGTGCCCTCTTGTAGCCTTTTAAGGAGAATCCCTTATTTATTATGCCTATGCATGATTGGACATATATATATTTAAATGGAATGCAATGTGGGAAGGGACATGTGCAGTTAGATAAGTGATTATACAACCTAATCTATCAATCAAAATAAAGAACCACCCAAACCACACCCTTCAATAGCCTGTCAGTCTTGACAGTGCCTCCTTCTCTACCAACACTTTAAAAAGTTACCTTGCTTCGTTTGCGAGTCTGTGTGAGCTCTTCTTTTTAATTCTTTTGAATAAGAGGCCAAGAATCTGGAAACACTCGGCCCAGATCCCAACTGCAGGCGAAAGCATGGCCAGGATGTCAAGGTCATCCTTTCCTACATAGCAAGTTCTAGGTCGGCTAGGGTTACATAAGACCCTCTCTCTCTCTCTCTCTCTCTCTCTCTCTCTCTCTCCCTCTCACACACACACACACACACACAGAGTGAAAATAGAGAAAGAAAAAGAGAAAAAGAGAGAAAAGTTGGATCGAGGGCTGTAGGAAGGAGGTAAGGCTCAGCCCTAGACAGGCAAACACCATCCTCTGTGAAGGGTGAGAACTTGTCCTAGGAATGGCAAGACCATGAGGGATTTCGGGTCACTTCTCTCCATACTGTGATGCTTCATGAGAGGAAAGGTGGAACGAGGAGATGGGGTAACTGGAGAAAGGACAAACGGCGTGGCAGGAAAGACGTCAGGACAAGGCCGTGTCTGCAGCACAGGGCCTAGCTGCTTCAGCTGTGTATGCCCAAAAGGCAGTGATAGTCCAGATATTTTTCCCTATGCAGTTACAAGGTATGTTTAACTTTCCAAATCCCAAGCCGGGCATGGTGGCACATGCCTTTAGTCCCAGCACTTGGGAGGCAGAAGCAGGCAGATCTCTGAGATCGAGGCCAGCCTGGCCTACATAATGAGTTCAAGGCCAGCTGGGACTACAGACAGACTCTGTCTGATAAATAAATAAATAAAACCAAATCCCTTCTTTTTGTGTCTCCAAATTGCTTGTTTTTGACTTAGAGTAGAGCATCTAATTATATAGGATGACTTTGCAATGACAAGGCCCAGGACTTCACACCACAGCAAAATGGTTGTTTTCATGGATAACTTTAGCCACAACATAAAGGAAGAAAAACTATTTTATTACATTGCTGTAATGTTCTTTGTACACACATATAAAGTCACATTTCTGAAAGGAGCTTGTGTTATAAAGTCAGGCAGACCTCAGTTCAAATTTAATATTAGTCTTAAGGTACTGCATACTGTAGACTCATATGATCTTTAGCTCTCCATTCTCCAGAAATAGGAAGGTCAGATCTCCCTTGCAAAGTACTTGTGAAGAGTAAAGTTAATGTCAAATCTGGAACAAGGATCAGCTCATAGCCCAGGGTAGCTCTGCCTCTGATAGTGGTTCTATCCACAGAATGCCAACATCACCACCATCCTCACCCAAACCTAGATTATGCTGTCAGCTATATCAGCACCTCACTATAGGACTCAAGAAATTTTTTAAAAAGTCTGTCAGAAGGGCTGGAAAGATGGCTCAGTAGTTAAGAGCGCTGGCTGCTCTTGCAGGGGACCCAGGTTCGATTCCCAGCACCCACATGGCATGGTGGCTAACAACTGTCCATAACTCCAGTTCCAGAAGATCCAACCCTTTTCTGACCTCCACAGGCATTGCATGACATGGATACACTTTTATACATGCAGGTAAAACACTCATATACACAAAACAAAAATAATAAATAAAATGTTTTTTTTTTAATTCTGTCAGAGTAAATAGAGCTGCATGGAGTAGAAAATCTCAGACTATTCTAAGATACAGGATTTGGTTTGGCTTCCAGTAAAGATTCTCTCATCTTCAATCATACTAATTTTGAAACTTCAGTATATGTTGAAAGAGAGAAATGTAGCTATAAGCCGATATAAATTCCCTGTATTATCACTTTCTGAATTGTAATCATCTTATTTTAAAATGTGCCTAAGCCTGCTCTTTGTTTAGTTTTTAACACAAGTTTCCATGACTTACCAATGTGTGTGGGGGCGGGGTGTCTAAAATAGACTAGTGGCCTCATGAACATGGACACAATAAAAGGGAAATGAAATATTCCCAACTGTAAAATGCAAAATGCATGCTTTTATAGATGACTTGTGGAAAGATAAGACATCTTTAAACAGAAGTGTGTATTCATGAATGCTGGCAAATGGCTCAGCATGAGGAATGATCCAAGCTCCTGGGATGATCAAGCTGGCAGAGCTTGGAATCTGCCAGAAGCCAAGACATCTTCATTGTAAACCTCAACAATATAAAAATATCTAAATATGCCTAGGCTTTTTATGAATGCTTTGATACTATCATATGGGAAAACCACAACTTGCAAAAACACATTTTCAATAAGGTGCACACACCCACACGCACATATGCATGTGTCTGCACCCACAAATCCCAGATTCACTCAGAAACATCAAGCTGAGTTTACGCTAACCCCTGATAGAATGCCTGAAATAAAACCAGACAGGGATAGAGATTTAAAGGGACTGTCACTTTCTATGTTTTAGATTGCAAAAATTTGCAAGTAAAAGGTACTGTTTTACAATTTCAAATGAGTAAAGCTTAATTGACAGATAAATCTACATAAATAACGTCATACCACCTTAAGATAACACAAAAGAATTGACCATGCAGTTGATGAGACACTCTAGAGACTTCCAGGATGGTTTGCTTCTGTCAAAATTTAGTCCACAGTCCAGGCACTTATACATGGGAGGCACTGCTAAAGACCTACGAGCACTAAAGCATTTAATCCTTACACTAAATCTGTGAGCTTCCATTATTAGGCTCATTTTCCTGTGAGGAAATGGAAACCCACCCGGGAGATTAAGGGTTCTTGCCAAAGTCGCATCAACGAAAGAATGGACTCAGATTTGCGCACGATCTCAACCATCAGACCCCACAACCTGTATGCTTCCCCCCACACTTCCTATTTAGCAGGAGAAAGCTGTTATCCATTAGCAACATTTCATGAAGCACAGAGCGTTCAAAGCAAAAGAAAATATATATATCACTGATCAATGTTCCTACAGGGATCTCAGATGCTCATTAACCACTTACTCTAACACATTATCAAAAATTGTTACTTTATGCCAACAAGCACTTTATGTACCTAAACCTTGCCAAAAGCAATCACTGGAGACAGCAGGGTGTAGGAAGTAGAAAGACTCATAAAATCTTCATCTCTAAAGCCGCTGGGGCAGCCGGTGTGAATTAACCCTCTGACAGATTGGTTATATGGATTCTAGTAAGTTAGACTTCAGTCCTGAGAACAGGAACTTGAAGCTTTGTCTCTGCTGCCTGTTCTCCTCGGAACCCCAGAAAGTGGTGTCTTCAGTCTTTCAAGGACCATGTTGTTGGTATGGTCTGAAAGAATGAGTCACCCTTTGTCATGTAAGGGGCAGAAACCCAATCCAAAGTCGCTTAGATCCTTGTAAGTAAAACGCTCAAGGTCCAGCCTAAGGCAGAGACTTGAACAGGTCAGCAAGACTCACATCTTCACCCTCCTGCTCTGGACTCCCCAAGAACCTTTCTGAGGTGGTCAAAACAGGCTCTGAAGCTCCTTGTGCCTACCAAAGCCCACAGAACAAAAGAGAGGTCTCTGTCACGGTTTAGGTGTGAAATGTGCCTCCAAATATTCATGTGCTGAGGCGCGCTACCCCACAGTGGGTCCAATCACTGAAAGGCGATTGAATGAAAACAATTCAGATCCAACCAGTGGGTTAATCCACCTAGGGAGTCATTATTGGGAGCCTACTTGGAGGACTTAGGTTATTAGAGGCATATTTCGGGGACTCTATATTTTGTCCTGCCTGGCCCCATCCTCTGTGTTTATCTGCTTCCTGCCATCATGCGGTGAATAGCTCTGCCCTGCCACATGCTCCCCTCTATGAAGCTTTGCCTCACCACAGCCCAGGACAAAGTTACTATGGACTGCCACGTTTGAAATCCTAAGCTAAGATGAATTGGTCTAGTTCTCAGACTGAGTGACTGAGTCACCCTGGATCACATGCCTTCCCCCAGGACCAGTAATTGCAGTCAGAAAGATGCTATGCCAATAGGCTCAGGTCCGGTCACATGTGGCCTTCCTAGGGTTGGGTGGGGTTGGAGTCAGCAGAGATTCCACAGGACAGGCACTGGGGGTGCTGAGCTTTCACATGAGAACCCCATTGTTACTGAAGCATAATGAAAGACCCCTACGAAGGGAAGCAGCAGATGTACGTGATTCCCAGAGTCCTGAGTATGTCTTAGTGGTTCTCACAGCCCCTCAGGTGACATACAGTTCTGCCCAGCCACAGCCTCACAATAACAGTTAACAACAGGCTGCTACCTACCCTCTTCACGCTAAGGATTGTATCTCTTGGCCTGTCCTCAGGATCATTCCCGATGCCTCTTAGTTTTTCCTTCCTTGGCCTCTGAGTCGCCACAGCTATTGGACAGCAGCAGTGAACTGTGTCATGGTGGCTGACAGGATCCTCAGTTCTTCCCAGAGCCGATGGACTCCTGCAGCAGACAAGGTGGACCGTGAGGAAAGCTCAACCTCTCCATTCCAGGCGGGGGAGGCACGGGAAATAGAGCTGTGAGGGCTGAGTGTGTGGAGGAAAGAAGGAAGGATCGAGAGAGGCTTGGGGTTAACTCAGCTCCTTCCTGTGGCCAAGACAACCCCAGGCTGTTCACTTCTGGGAAGAACACAACCAGCTTAGAAACTGAGTGTTAATTACCACACTATCAAGCAAGAAATTCTATCCAGAAAACAAGACACTGATTACTTCTGTTTTCTTCAGAGCTCCAAGTATGAATAACTTAAAGGCAGTGATAAAAAGGCTTGGAACTAGGGAGATGGATCCTCCAGCACACAGATAAAAGCTGGGTGTGGAGGCACACACCTGTAATTCCAGTGCTAGGGGGTAGAGGAAGCAGGCAGGTCCTCGGTGCCTGGCTGGATACACCCCCAGTCTGAAATGACGAGATCCAGGTTCAGTGACAGTGTCTCAAATAATGTGGAGGTGGATAGAAGAGTATACCCAACACAGCCTCTGACCTCCACATGTGCACACACGGGCAAACGTACCTCCATATCTGTGTGCTCACACAATCCTATCACACACATGCATGCACACATGCACACACACCCCCAGATATTTCACCCATTTTGCAAGTCACATACACTGAGGCTTTTCATACTTGCAAACCAAACGAGCCCCTTTGTAACTGCAAGGTCTTTCCTTCCCTTCCCCTCAGTGCTGATCCATCACCCTGGTGACCTGCCACCACCTCCAGCTGCTTCCCCAACCCCTGCCCAGCTCTTTACCCCGTCATCTGCCTCTCCCCCTCACACCTGGAGCCTTACTTTAGAAAGGAGCAGGGCTCTGTGTGTGTGTGTGTGTGTGTGTGTGTGTGTGTGTGTGTGTGTTGGCCAACAGTGTACTTCAGGTGTCCCTCAGAAGGTCCACCTTGAGTTTTGAGACAGAGTCTCCCACTGGAACCTGGAGCTCACCAGATCAGGGTCAGTTGGCTGCCCAGCAAGTCCAAGACATCCACCTTCTCTGCATCCTCTGGGATCATAAGCATGCACCACCATGCACAGCTTTTACTGGAGTTCTGGGGATAAAACTCAGGTTTGGTACCTGCTGATTGATTTTCTTTTCACATAAATTTCCATCACGAGCCCCGTGAAATTTTGGAACTTGGGTTTTAGATTTTCCAGCAACTCTCTCACCTGGCCTTACATTTCGAAATGGAATTCCAGGGTTTGTGTCTGGGGCAGGAAGGAGTAGAGAAAACAATATACCTGCCAAGCATTCCTGCCTGAGCGATCTGTCATGAGACTCTGGGGCCAGTATATTAATATCAAGACAAGTTTCAGGTATTACTATCTCAAGGGTGTCTGGAAGGTTCTTACCTCAGACCGCCCTCTGATCCTTCCAGGAGCCCTGCCTATTTATATTGTGTTTGACTAAAGTCCAAAACACTCCTGAGGTTCTTGTCCACACACATGCCACAGCTAGTGCATTTTCTCTGGATTCCTCCGGGCACCCACTGCGTCAGCCCTAACTACCCCTGCAGACTCAGGTCACGGTGGGTCCTGCCTCAGTCAGAGCCCATCCTAGTGCTGAGTCCTCCCATGAGGATCCCACTAGCCCACCCCCCATAGCCTTTTCTTTGAGCGGCTTCCTCTTCTCTTTTCTCAAGAAACGGCTGAAGAGATGGCGCAGCGGTTAAGGGCACTTACTCAGGTTTGGTTCCCAGGACCCACACGATGGCTTACTACTACCCAGAACTCCAGTGCCAGGGAATTTGATGCTCTCTTCTGACCTTTGCAGGCACCAGGCATGCACATGTACTTACATACATGCAGGCAAACACTCATAAAATAAAAAATAAAATCCTGGAAAAAAAGGAAGAGGGAGGG
>NW_008332089.1:954090-979519 GCF_000622305.1 Nannospalax galili
TGGGTTCTAGGAACTGAACACAGGTCCTCTGCAAGAGCATCCAGTGCTCTTAACCACTAAGCCATCTCTCCAGCACCTCAAACAGTATTTTTTTAAAAAATTACTGTATGAGAATTTAGCATTCTCATACAATACTGTGCAGAGCTAGAATTGAAACTTACATGCTGAGGAATGCCAGTGGAAAATATGAGAAGACTTTATTTTCTGTAGTTAAGTCATATTACTCTAAGAGCAGAAAAACAGAGGTTCGTGGGTTCTAGGAACTGAACACAGGTCCTCTGCAAGAGCATCCAGTGCTCTTAACCACTAAGCCATCTCTCCAGCACCTCAAACAGTATTTTTTTAAAAATTACTGTATGAGAATTTAGCATTCTCATACAATACTATGCAGAGCTAGAATTGAAACTTACATGCTGAGGAATGCCAGTGGAAAATATGAGAAGACTTTATTTTCTGTAGTTAAGTCATATTTCTCTAAGAGCAGAAAACTTTGTATATGTAATAGAAACACTGCAATTTACAGTCTGCACTAGCCCCTAATCTCAGCCAAGGTATGTCAGGCAGGCACCATTTGTTGATGTTGGGAGATAAAATGAGCAGCACATTGCACACTACACGTGTGTGTTCAGCACCAAGGGTGAATGAAGTCATGTGATGTAACCCAGACAAGCCTTGCCGGAAAGGCCTCAGATTCATTACCAATTTGATCTTGAATTAATTTTTGGTTGTTGCACGTTGATAAACATTTTGCTATTGCCAAATTTCCCATGACGCCCGTGTTCTGCCTTGTGTCACCCCATATGGTATTGAGAGCCACAGTCCCAGAACATGTCCTCCGGGGTGCTCTGAAGGTTACACGTGGGAGCACAGCTTTTGACGGACAACAGCTTGGACCACACCGTACTTTACGTATCAGGCTATACTTTTGGTGGTAGTGGGTCTGCTGTTGCTGCCAATCTTCTGTTTTCTTTAAAACAGCATCAAGCTACGTAGCCTAAGATGATCTCAAACTATTATAGCAATCCTCCTGCCTCTGCCTCCAGAGGCCTGGGATTAGAGGTGTGCACTTCCATGCTGTTGGATGAGCTTGTCTTCCACATGGCAAGGCAGACCAGCAAGGAATGAATAAATGTTTTCTTCTCTAGCTGCTCCCCAGCTTACTTCAAATTAATCAGACCCTAAGACTTTGCACAGGAAGAGGGAGATAGTCATACCTCCCACCCAATCAGTCAGGTTTAACTACATGAGGGGTAGGGACTAAGGACAGATATAAGGGAAGCCAGAGATGGGGAAGGTGCTGGTTTGCCATCGTTGACTGGCAACAGCAGGTCTGGAAGTTGCAGCCGAAATGTAGAAAAAAAAAAAAAAAAACAGCCCAAGCGTGCCTATACCTTTGTAAGTACCCCTCACTGCCATCATATGCTCTATTAGTAAGCCCAATAAATACTTTTGTTCCCTAAACTGTGGTTTGGAGGAATATTTTCTCTGTCATAATGATGGCAGGAGGAGGAGGCCACAGCGGGCCTGGAAGCCAAGAGTGTGTGCCTCCCAGCAGTAAAATTTAATTTACACACACCCAGCTTGCATACTTATTTAGACCTTTTCTGTCCCTCTCCTCTGTACCCTTCCCATGCTCAAACCTTAAGCTTCTACTATGGTTTGTGTATTAAAGTAGCCCCCAAAGTCTCACATGTTGAAGGTTCAGCAGCAGTATTCAGAGATGGGACTGTGGGAAAGGTGAATAGATTGTGAGGGCTCAGACCTCATCACTGGGTTAACCTAATGATGGACTGATAATTTGATGGCATTACTGGAAGCTGATGGAAATTACAGAGGAGACTGGTTGAAGAAGGGAGTCACTGGGATATGTCTTTGAATGGTATGACCTGCCCTGCTTTCTTTGTGTCTGTCTCTCTCTGCTTCCTGGCCACCATGAAGTGAACAACCTTGCTCTATCACGCCCTTCTACCATTATGTTTGGAAACAGCAGAGGCCAGCAATCATCCAAACCTCTGAAACCAGGAGCCAAAGTAAATCTTCCTTCATTTCATTGCTTGTGTCAGGTATTTTATCACAGCAACAAAAGGCTAACACAGCTTTAAAAAACAACCTCAGCATCTAGAAACGCTGTAGATGAATAGAGCCCTCCAAAGTGTGTTAAGCAACAGTGTGTACGTCAAGGTGCCCTGTGTGCTAGCTCACTTTCTAAGTGTCTTCCCCTACAATGTCTTACATAAACTTCAGAACACACTAGGTTTTGTTTAGCTAGCTCTCTTCCTATATTATAATTTAACTTCCATTTCTTGAGCAACAAACATCACTATTAGCCCATAATTTGAATTAACACAATTAACATTTATATAATACCATGAGTTAACTATATGATTAGTCGCATCTTACAGGTCAAGATGTTGTAGAATGAAAAAGTGCAAGCAGCATGCACAAATTTACATAAAAGATGGTAAAAGCAGAATCCATACAGCCGCATCCAAGGATGGGCTTACTGCTACCTCTCATGTAAACAGCATCAGGAATCCAGGCGGCCAGGACAGCTAAAGAAGCAAAGCTTCCAGACAATGTACCACTACATTGGTACATTGCTACCAATTGGTACCAATGGCTAGGGTACCACTCATTGGCTTCTACAGCCTTTGTCAGGCCTCCTCTCCTGGAACTCATCCTATCATCTACTCAAGCTTTCACTGAGTTTCATGTGATCGAAGACGCTCATTGGGTGCAGCTCTGATGAGCTCACCAGATTCAAACAAAACAAACAGGAGTGTGGAAACAGGTGGTCTCGTGATTTACAGGCTGGCCTGGAGAGGCTCCCAACGTTAGGGAAATGCAGACACTTGTCAAGCTTTGACTTTGAACTCATGGCTGATCAAGGTAGACCACACCAAGCTCATTGGAACTGAGGCGTGCCATCCCATGGTAAAGACTCAGAATGGAGGAGAAAATCTCATGGAGAAGCCTGACTAATGGATGTCAGGAATGGTAGCTCGGCTTTGGGAAACTCAGTAGTTAGCAAACAACATAGGTAGGAAGGAAGTTATGGGAAGAGGATATAGGATAGAGTCAGCAAGAGGAATTCAGTGTGAGCAGGGAACTTAAACAGTGTAGATAAATCAAAGGAATGAACAGAGAGAGACACAGGAAGTTCAAGCAGGCCCATTAAAGGAAGGATGAGCGGGCAGAAGAGCTGAGTTCTCCCAGAGAGAAAATCCCATGTAAAGATGAGTCTGCAGCACTGTTTTGCCCAGAGTGAAAGGCACAGGAAGTTGTTAAGGTGGAAAATGCATAGAGAGCAGAGATTGCTCTAGGGAACCATGCCCCACCTTCCCAGACCCCACTCCTTTACTACGTGATTAGACCAATTTGTTTTATTGTGTTATGCTTATTTGAGATAGGGTCTCATAGAGCTCAGGCTGGCCTTAATTTCACTATACAGCAGAAGATGACTTTGGACTTCTGATCTTCCTGCCTCTACCTCCCCAGTGCTGGTATTGCAGACATGCTAAAACATCTGAGTTGTGGGGTGCTGGGGATCAAACCCATGGTTTTGTGCATGCTAGTCAAAGTACCCTACCAACTGATCTATATATAGCCCTATCCCACAGACTTCTATGAATGATGCGGAAATCAACAAATTGGTCATACGTTTCTGGATGTAGAATATTGTCCTATCACTGTCTCCTTTGGGGACCAAAAATAAGTCCATGTGAAAAAAGGTCATGAGGGAACCAATTCACATGGGATGGTTTGTTTGATGAAATCCTAAGACCTGAGGGGGAAACGCTCACAAGAGAGCTGCCTGAGACTGTCCAGACCATCGGTTGGGCTGGAATTTCTTACATGGAACAGGACATGATCTTCAGATGGCCAGAGTCTCAGTACCACGGTGTAGATTAGAGTGCAAATGTCCCTCAAAGTCCTTTGTGTGAAAGGCTTGGTCCTCAGCCATTGATGCTGTGGGAAGTAGTAGGTAGGACCTTCACAACGTGGGGCCTAAAGGAAGTGAGGTCAGAGGAGGCCTGGCCCTTTCCTGTCTTTTTTGCTGTCAAACTATCACAAGCTGAGCTTTGGTACGTGCTCCTGCCATGATGCACTGTGCTGTCGCATGCCCAAAACAATGCTCTACCTGATGCTTCTGAGGCCATGGGCCAAAACCAAACCTTCTTCCTCATATGCTGATTATATCAAGTACTTTACCACAATAATGGAAATCTGATTAATATATTTGGGGCTTTTTAATCCAGAAAAATATGGCCCATGTATCAGTCACTGCATGTGGCCACTGAACACTGGAAGTGTGGCTATGGTCATTGAGATGTGAAAATTTGAAGACTTGGCACAAAAAAGATCAAAATGTTTCTTTTGTTGTTTTAAGATAAGGTCTCACTTTTGTAGCCCAGGCTAGCCTTGAACTCATGATTCTCCTGCCTCAGCCTCCTGACTAATGTGACTGAAGAAATGAGCTACCTACCATGTTTGTTCAGGTTAAAATATTTCAATAATACTTTAATATTGTTTGATGGCTTGAAAGACTATACAAGTATATATTTATATTTATATTTAAATACATGTGTACTTAAACTACAGCAGTAGGCTACTCTGGGCAACAAAGTCAACTTGCGAGAATGAAAGAGTCTATTTGAAACAACTTGACTCCAGTCACTGCCAACACATCTGTATATCAGACCACCCAGACCTACAGAGCTAGAATGCAAAAAGATGTCTTAGAGCCTTACTCCTGCTGAGGTTTATAAAGTTAAGGGACTCAGTGAACTCTCAGCTGTCTTCATGGAGTTGTGTGTTGCTATCCGGGGCTCACAAACAGCCGAGGGTTGTCACTTCTGCAGCTGGAATTTGGTCTTGAAGGTCTTGCGGTGGCCACTTTGAGTCAGTGTGCACACGAGGACTACAGTGTCTGACTCTCTGAGAGTCCGACTCTCCGTGGTCCATTCTGAATCATCTTTATTACCATCTCCCCATCCCTAAGGTCCATTAGCTATGAACAGTTTCTTCTGAAGACTTCAAGCTCTGGAGACCCTGGGGCCTTGCTGAGGACAGGAATCCTATGGGAGTCTGTCTGCACCAGCCTCTTTTGAGGAAGGAATGGGGGAACAGGGTGGGTGCAAAGTCCACTGCTATGCTCCATGCCCCTCTGGCCTTCCACAGCCTCTCTGCTGCCTGCGCTCTGCCAGCTCTGCCTCCCCTCAAGATCAGCCCCTGACTTCTCTTCCTGCAGAGGGGAAGTCCTGCCCACCATGGATGCATGACATTCTTTGCACCTCCTGCTTGCAGGGTTTTTTCAAGACACTTGAACACAACAGTCAGGAGAAGGCAAAACTGTGTGTTGTGTGTCTGGCTGCCAGTCCAAGACCCAACAAAGAAAAGAATCTGTAAAAAATAGATCAGGAGGAGAGAAGCTTTGCCGAGCATCTCCCAGTCTCCCCTCCTGACCCGATGATGTGTCTAACCTTGACCAAACAGAGAACTATCACAAATGTGTATTCTTTCTTAAAATAAATTTTAATTATGTGTAAGACAGTATTTAAATCCACAATGTGTGTGTTTACAAGTGGCAGATAATGGGCATTCATTCAGTGAAACCTCATTAAGCCAAACCTTCAAAGTGCTGTTCCACAGCTTCTAGATAATGAAATAATCATTTGGTTTAAAAAGTATTCGCCAGCAGAATTTCATGTGGGCCTTGACACCTGTGTAGCTGCTGCCTAATAGTTTGCAGTCTTATATTTCCTTAGTTTAACCGACCTCCAGGTAACCTGGACTGGTGCACCCAACAAGCCTTTTTATTGCAGACTACATGAGCTCAGCCCTGATGTTGGGTTTGATTCCTATTCCCAAGGATCAAAGTCTAACTGAGTCAAAGTGTGCATTTACCTAATCATTGATGGCTTCTTCAACCTAAGTTCCTAAAAGTGGTGGAATCGCCATGAATTCTGACATTGTGTAGTTGCTGGCCTATGCAACCAGCACACAGAAATTTCATCTGATGCAGAAATGGAGATTTTAATAGGTGGTGAACAGCACCTGGGCATCCACCTCACGAGGGTGCTCAGCAGACCAGAGGCAGGTGGTTCAGGGTGCTAAGACCCAGAAGACGTCAGGTAGTTACAGGAGAAAAGCAGCAGCACTTGGCCAGGTGACTGCTCCACAGGTTTTCCCACACAGTGAGCTCTGTGGAGGTACCACCCAGCCCTAGAGGATGGCAGCTGAGGTCCCCAGCACCTCCCAGCAGCCCTCTCATCTCCTCCTCGCCCCAGGCATCCTTGGCTTCCCATGAAGACCTGGTGGATCTTGGAGCACTGTGCCATTTCGGTACCGTTCGGTTAAATGCCATTTCAGCTCTCTGTTGCCCTGCTCACGTTCTGTGTAAAGCAGACACTGGGCCTGGCTCAGGGAGGTACAGGGCCATAAATCATAAGCATCAGAGGCTTTTCACGTTAAATCCCTCAGTCTCTCCAGCCCATCACTCACAGCAGATTCAGGGAGTGTCAATTATGGAAATGCCTTCAGTCAAGATTAGAGGTACATTTGCTTATTCATTGAGTTTCCGGTCCTGTGTTGCAATAAGTCTATTTCAGGATCATCTTGCAATATGCTACTTGGTGCAATTTTCTAATATAAAGGGACTTTGAGAAATAAATATGAGCTGTGTGTCTGTATATGTTTTGTGGGGGAAATTTTACTGAGAATGCAGTAGTGGACAAAAATTTTAATTAATACTGAAAAACAACCTAGTTTCAAGTGAAATTCCCATCACCCAGACTAGAGACACACCTGAGAAAGCCGCATTCCACAGAGCCTTCCATCAGCATTGACACAAGTTCCTTCCAAGGCTTTTAAATCCCTGGGTCCTAATCCTGGCAGCTTGCAGTGGGCGAACCTGCCCCATAATGAGTACTTTATTTAAGCCATTTTTAGAGATTAGAATGGAGTTCATCTCCTTCTGCTTTTCATTATGTTACTTTTAATCCCTTCATTCTAGAAACTTAATTGCTATTTTGCTAGTCCGCAAGCAGCTAACCTAAGCCTTCCCTAAGCATTTCTTTAGTAATTTCCCTTTGGTTATTTACTGCATTTTTCTCTTTAGTCAGCTAAATGCAACTTTCAGGGTATTTCTTAGTAGAATAAAACTTTGAAGATGGGTTTTCTTGTTGTTGTTGTTACAACTAAGCAAATCTCATTGTGAATTTTTCCCTCTTCTGGGGTATTGGATATATGACAAGATGATTGGTCATTAGTAATGATTTCTTCTTATCTTGAGCAAAACACTCAGTGTTACATTTGGGACAAAAACAAAGGGTGTTTGGTATGTGTTCTACCCTTTTCTTAACAGATGGAGATTCTGGTCAGGGTTTGGGCATTACTGATTCCCTTTTGGCCTCGATCCTCCCTCTGGAGCACTTACCTACTTAACATGTATCTGACTGGGTTTCTACCTCATGGATGCAGCACCACAGAATAACAGGCTTCAGAGAACCCGCTGAGGCAACGGCCTGTCTAGATGATATCATTCATCCAAGGAAACGACTGTGGAGAGCAATTCAATTATTTATCTGCTTATCCTTTTGGCAAAAATAGTTCAAATGTAAAAGGGAGACCAGAAATTTTGTCTTAAGAACCCAGCCGTATAAGCATATAAATATTCAAATCCACTAAATCAATTGCATGATGAATAGGTATAGGAATATGTGTACATAATATATATTTATTTAACTCTATTTATAAGACTGTATTCAGTGCTTCAGGAAGGACAAAACGGATTTGTCTAGCTAATAAAATGGCTGACTTAGTAAAAGCAGCCATGTGGGAACCAAGTATAAATCAAGGTCACAAAGCTACGCTGCATCCCATCAGCATCTTCCTGGAGAGTTTCTCCCTCGCCCACAGTAGCTAAGTCTCCACCAGAAGCCTGCTTACTGTTAACTGTTTACACAGAAGAAAGCTGGGCCTTCCACAGGTGATGGGCCCTACCCAATGTCACACTAAAAGAGTAGACCTTCTTCTAATCCACAGCGTCACAGCGATGTCCAACGTTCTTGGTTTTAAAAATTGGGTATTTTTTGTTTCAACTTAAATCCAAGGATTCCCTGATTTCTCTCATGATGCTCTGAATGACCACACTAGGAATCCTCTTCAGAGAGCTGAGAGGGGTACTTGGAAGGTCCCAGTGGACATCTTTCATTCTTGTCCTCACTGCAACCAGCCCTTGTGAATATGAAGAGAAGAGGTCACAACTTGTATATAAACAGTTTAGCCATTCAAATTATCCACACCTCATTTTTCCATAGGTGACTACTTTGAAATATGAATAATTCTACATGCCCAGGACAATTTGAAACCTAACTTAAGTTCATCTGTATTAATTCATTTTCTGCTGCTATAACAAAATACTCAAGGTGGGGAGATGAATCAGTAAAGTATTTCCTATACAAGCATGAAGACCTGAGTTCAATCCCTGGCCCCCAGGTAAAAAGCTGGGCCTAGTGTCATGTGCCTATAATCCTAGCCCTGGGAAGGGAGAGACAGGAAGATCCCTGAGGCTTGCTGATCAGCCAGTCTTGTCAGTGACAGACCCTGTCAAAAAAGTAAGGCAGAGAGTGATAGACGAAAATGCCCAGCAGACCTCTGGCTGCCACACACAAGGACATGTACCTTTGTACCTGCACACACAGACAAAAACACACAAATGCACACACATCAAGAAAAGATGTTATTTTAGCTTTTGGCTCTGGAGGCACCAGAGCAAGTCCAAGAGCACAGAATTGGCATCGGTGGTGCCCCTCGTGAGGGCCTTCCTACAGCCTTGCAACATGGCAGAGGGACCCAGCAAGAGCTTTGGCTCAGACCTCTCAGACCAAAAGGCCCTCATGGAGAGAGAGCCCCAGCCTCAGAGCCTCATTCAATTCTCCTCCCTCCCAAACACCACACTTCGAAGTATCACTAAGTATGATCCTGGAGAGTAAGATTCCAACATGTGCAAGTGGGGGGAACATATTCAAACAAGTACCATTAATGTCTGTCACAAACTGAAATGCAAATGCCGAAGCCTATCATAGTGTAGTATCAATTTGCTATCTGTTCTCTTTTTAACTGTTACAGTCTCCTAAAGACTGCAGGCTTCAGCCGCATCATCAGGGGTCTCGTAAGTTTCCCAGGGAATGTGTTTTGTAAGTGGTGAATAAGGTTATAAAATGTGATTTTCTCTTTTATCGTTATCTATTGTATTGTGTTGCAGATAATTAGAGCACAGCATGTATAATATCAAAAATCAATGATAAGCCTTCCAGAATAAAAGACATCATCAGTATGAAGATGGGCTGTCACCTCAGTATAATGGTGGCTGAGGGACAAGGGGTCATCATCCAGAGCCTGGATCGGATCGTCAACCTGCCCTTTTCCTGCTGACTCCAAACCAGTGTCTAGGCAAAATGAGAGTGAATTCAGGGCGATGGAGGAGAAAGGGTTCCTGGGAGAGAGTGATAAAACCCTCACCGGTTGCTTAAGTTCTGGTAGAAAGCCCCATAGAACTGAACACAGTATTTTTTTAAATAGTTTATTATTTTTATTTTATGTGTATGAGTGTATCGCCTGCATGTATGTGAGTGTACCCATGTCATGCAATGCCACAGAGGTGAGAAGAGGGCTTTGGATTCCCCTGGAACTGGAGTTAAAGACGGTTCATAGCCACCATGTGGGTTCTGGGAATAGAACCCAGGTCCTCTGCAAGAGCAGTCAGTGCTCTTAACCACTGAGCCATCTCTCCAGTCCAACAGTATTTTTTATACTAAAAAAAAAATTAAGACTTTTAAGCATTATAAGTTGTATTCAATAGCCTCCGGGTACACCATACACAATCCATCCACAGTCAATCAGACCCAACAGGAGTTTATCACTCAGAATCTCCTTTCAACTCACAGCCAGGTCCTACTTAGCTCTTTCGGCAGGAGCTAGGGAGTCACATCTCAGTTCTAATCACTAATGTGACAAAGATCATCAGAAGTATATGAAATAAGCGATTCTGATTCAAAGTACATTGTTGGGAAACAAAACATGGAAATGACAGAAGTAAACCTGTTTCTACTAAACTCTTCATGGGAAAGTTCTTAAGAACAAGAATATGCTGAACTCAGTATTTTAAAGTCTATTCATTATATCCACATGCCTTTTACTGTCCTTGAAGCAGAAAACAGAAAATTTTAATGATTTACTAAAAAGCACAACCAACCACCTGCCTCAAGAATAACAAAGTTAAACAAGGAAATGTTGTTCTGTTCTTCAACTCCTATTTAAAGAGCAAGTTCCCTCTTCCCAAAAGCTGTGGAGAAACAGCCTCGCATTTGGGGCCATAGTGCTGCAACCACAGGTGGACATTCTAGTCCATAAATGCAACTCACCTGAGCTATAATCATTGCGTTTCCATTGCTAACAACAATAGAAGAGAAAACACGTGTTTGTCACAGACAGTAAACTAAGGCTGCACATGGGCATACTGAGCCAGGTCTATTCCAGTCCAGAGCCTGACGCCCAGTTGTCCAAACACCTGCTGAGTCACAGCCCAATAGAATGCACTGTTTTCAATAGAGGGTGATGTTTGTCAGGTCCAGTTTAACAATTTTATACAAATACTACGTTGCAAACTCTTTAGAAATGTATTTCTACTCAATGTCAATTCAGAAATGTCTACTTTATATGTCCTTTATATTAGAGGCAGCAGTAAAATTAAATTTTTTGTTAACTTCCTAGCGGAGCTTGCTGCTGTTCATGGTAAGTGGGGCGGGCTCACTTTTAACGTAGTTTTATTCGCTCCCCCATCGCTTCTGTAGCAATTTCTCCCTCACGTGGCTTGTTAATACTTTATTCAGACTTTTATGTCTCCTGCACTGTTGGCATGATTTCTTGTGTATTGAGCTGCTTTATTTATGATCAAATGGCTGAAATGCTTTTTATTATTCATTTGTAGGGAGCACTTTTTTAAACCACTAGGAATTTCAACCCCCTAAATCCCAAATTGTTTTTCTGTGTCCCAGCAATTTGTCTAGACTGTGGCCAGCAGCACTCTCCCTCTCTCTGGAGGTCTGTCCAGTCTTTGAACACCACCCTTCTGTGAATAGGAAGGGTGTGTCCTGCTTGGGCTGCAGACCACCCACAGCCACAGCCGGAAATCTGCACTGAGTCCAGTCCTATCCTTTCCCTCATAGACTTCAAACCCTTTACACAGATTTCTGTTCCACTGATCTGGTTACCAGCTTCTCTCATTTGGTAGAGCAGAGTTTCAGGGGTTGCCCAGAAGATTCTGAGTGGGTCCCAGGAAGGCTGACAGGGGATTTATGTCTCTAATACTCAGCATCTGGCCCCAAGGAAGTCACAATGGCCCCAACCAGTACCACCCTTGGAGCTTCTGGGGACCTGACACTGTCATCAGAAAACATCATAGAGTCACAGGATGGAGGGACTGGAAAGGCCTTTGGAACAACCAATCTTTTCATGTCTGGTGTAGGTATACAAGCACACCAGGTGGGGTGGCCACAGGACAGATGAGGAAATGGGTTTGTCTTGAACCTCAAAGTCCCTTTGCTCTGAGCTGCATTCTCCCCACCCTTGCCTCTGAGAAAGTTCCTCAGAGATATGCACATCAGCATGGACCTTCCCATGTGTGGTCCTCTCTGTGGGTCCATCTGAGAAGCTTCTCCCATGGCTGTGGGCACTGACCTCAGACTACCATGTGCCCAATGGAGACCAACCACACAAAGAGGCATTGATTCCCAGGCTAACTTTGCACCCAGCTTGACACCACTGGGTGCATTTTTCCTCTGCACCAAGCATCCCACAGTTCTGGAAAAAGCCCGAGAGAAGATGGCAATGAAACAGCAAAGCTCTCCTCTATCCTTCTCTATTTTTCCCCTGCCTTGGCTAATTAATTTTTGACATTGTGTATTCTCACCCCGATCAACTGTAGTCAGTCAGTCTTCCTGGCCAGGGAGATCTGGGTGGGGCTAGTTTCAGCAGAGCCCCAGGGGGCTTGCAAGAGTAGGTGTCAGAGCAGAAAATAATTAATTCCGTGACATCCATGATAAGTGAGTGTAAGGCCACAACAGCCAAGTTCAAGAGCAGCAAAGTAGCTTGTTTCCCAAGGCAGCTGGGCGGACCTGTCGGCTTCCCTCCTCCCTCCTTCCTCCTCCCTCCTCCCTCCTCCCTTTCCTTCCTTTCATCCCTCCCTCCTTCCTTTCCCTCACTTCTTTTTGCTTTTATTCATATTTTCCTCTCTCTCTCTCTCTCTCTCTCTCTCTCCTTTTTTACTTTTTGATCTGGTGAGAAGCAGGAGACAAATCCTTGGTGTTTAGAAGAGATGCCTTTCCACTCGTTACAATCCCTTTGCTCACTGTGTACTCCATAAACTTTTACTGAACACTGGCAATGTTTTACTGACACTCGGTACCGTGGCTACCGAGCCCCCAAATCGAGGGATGTGATTATTAACCCTCACTGTCAGCCGTCTGGTTTGGAGTCACCTCAGAGACACCTCTTCAGACCGTACCCTCAGACCATGAGGCAAAGTAGCCCTTCCTCTAGTTGGTCTTCTCAGGTGTTTGTCCGGCAACAAGGGCTCACACAGAAAGCAACCGTGCGCTCTCCACACCCTGCAGCAAAGGGACCACCGTATGAGCTGTTTCCAAAGAAAAACATAGCCCGACCCAAAACACAATTGCAGGAAACTTTCCTGCAGGGCTGTGTGTGGGGTTGAATAAATGAGACCCCTCCACAGAGGCTGATGTGTTCGAACACTGGCCCTGGTGGATGACGCTGTTCGCAGAGGTCTCCTCCTTGCTGGAGGAAGCGTGTCACTGGGAGCGAGCTTTGAGCACTCACAGCTGTATCCCACTCTCAGTTTACTCTGTTTCTGCTTACAAATGCTTTAAGACATGTGCTCTCAGATGACTGCTCCAGCTGTGTCTGGCCATCATGTGTCCCCCACCATGATGGGCTCTCCATCTGGAACCATGAACCAAAACGAACTCTTCCTTCTATATAAGCTGCCTTGGTTATGGTATTTTTGTCACAGCAGCAGAAAAGTAACTAATACATTATGTGAGGTAGTGACTCAAAGCCTAAAGTCATGGAGCTTCAGCCCAGCTTCTCTGACTTTCTTATGCTGCATAACAAAGAACTTTCTAGAATTTATAGCCATGGAGGGGCTGAGGGGAGAGACAGAAGTGGAAACAGTGCCAACAGAGACACAATCGTGTTTCAAGGTGGTACCACAGAAGGGACAGTCCTCACAACTGACCGAATACTCACTTTTCTTCCCAAATTGCTCAGGTCCTTTTTCAGAGGAAGCAATAGACAGTCTGTGGCTCCCAAGACCAGGGCAGGGCAGGATGGGATTCAAACCAAAAGACACTGTGGGAAGATCACACACACACACACACACACACACACACACAAGAGCTGCAGGTGCACACAAAGCCTTTTCACCTTGCATTACTTTAGTCTGTTACTATGGCTGGTCCTTGCCCACCTGTCTGCAGTCTCAGCATCCCAACATCAGGTAAAATCACCCCAGTGGCACAGTGGTGGCAGCTCACTCCCTTGAAAAAGTTGGTATTTTTAAGTGAAGAGTACTTTCTAATGAAACGTGAAGAAAATGTTATGGAAAAGGGTTTTGGCCAAGTGAGCAAGCATTGTTGGAAATCCCTGTTGCAAAGAGCACTGCAGGGAGAAGGGAGGAGGAGAGGGGAGGAGAGGGAAGGAGATGGGAGGGCAGGAGGGGAGGGGAGGGGGTTGTCATGCACAGTTGAAGCTAGGGTATAGAGCACATCACTTTAATTCTTATTCTTGCTTTTGTACAGGGTAGAAGGGTTTCCTCTACACAGAAAAGGAAAGCACAAGGAAGACAAACTGCACAAAGTCGCACAACTGGTAAGAAAAGAACACAACATTCTAATCCAGTACACTTTCCAAAGTCCAGAGTTTATCTGGCAAGCTGATGCAAAATCAAAAGATTAAATTCAATATTTGTTAATGAGCCTCACTACGACTGGAATGGTGACCCATACCTGTAATCCCAGCACTTGGGAGGCAGAGACAAAGAGAATCACAAGTTCCAGGCCAGCCGGTACAGAGGAAGTTCCAGGCCAGCCAGGACTACATAGTAAAACCTGTCTCCAAAGACCAAAATAAAATTTAAAAACGGAAGAGGAAAGGAAGGGAAAAAGGGAAGGGAAGGGAAGGGGAGGGAGGAGGAGGGGAGGGGAGGGGAGGGAAAGACACAGAGGAGACAAAAGATACATTAAAAAGAACTGGGGAAACAGCACAAACACTGCCTCAGAAGCCACATAAAATCTTGGGCTGGGGATGTGGCTTGCACAAAGCTCTGGGTGTGAGCCCTCCGTAAACCACACCTGGTGGCACATGCTTATATTCCCATCTCTGCTGAGGTGGAGGCGGAAGGATCAGGAGTTCGGGGCCATCCTTGGCTACATTAGAGGGGTCAAGGATTCATGAGACCTTGTCTCCCACCCGGCCCGAAAAAGAAATCTGACAGCTAGATCCTTCCCTCCCAAAACAAAAACATGGAAGAAAATGGGAAAGTGCGGTCGGAAGAGACCACTGGGTAAAAACTTCCTAGGACTGATGGAATTGATTGGAGGAAAGCAAGAAACTTGGCACCAGCAGCCCTGGGTGGACGAGCATCACTAGGCAGGTTGTCGGGGGCAATGAATGGCCAGCCCCGGATTTGAGGCCTCATTTCTCCTGTACAGAACCTGAAGTACCTTTCCTCAGTTTGCCCTTTGCTGAGAATTTTTCTGGTCATTTCAAGCACTTCATCAGCTCTACAAGGTGGGCAGCTGGAAGCAGTGGCAAACGGCGTGTTTCTCTGTCAGCAAATCGCCCTCTCTTTGCGTTTGAGTAGATGGTCGCCTCTCGCTGGGGGCTGGCATGGGCTGACACCCACACAGTCCACCAACTGCCAACCACCCAGCTGTTTGCTGCCCACCACTGAGCTGGTCATGAAATGAGATGCCCATTGGGGAAGCCTGCTCCTTCCATGTGTGAAGGACTCAGAGGGGCTCAGGGTCAGCGCTCAGGGACTGAACTCAAATCTCCTGAACTTGGAACTTGGGGGTGATAAAGGGGAGCTGTTCTCCAGCAATGGGATCGCCAGGGAGCTTGAAGCCTGAGCAATAGCCATCCGGACTGGATGCAGCCTCCAGTTTATGGTGAGAAGAAAGAAAAAAAACACAGACAAGAATGAGCTGGATGGAGGCAAGGACAGGAAAGTCACATCAACCTCCTCCTCTGTCACAGCTCCGAATTAGGGCTGTCCTCGGATACTTTCAGAGCGAGCTGTACACTTCTTTATTTAATATTAAGGAGCCAGAATCCTACATGAATAAGAAGCCCAAGTTATTTTCTCAGCTCTGCATAGGCTCCTGGGGTGGATTTGAACTCAGGTCTACTCAACTTGGGATCAGGGGGCACCGGATGCAGACACCAATATGAGCCATCACAGGTAGGCATTGCAATGAGGGATTTTCTTGAATCAAACTCTGACCTCATTAAAACACATCTGATAGTTGGAAGCATGATCATAGGAAGAGAAGTTTCCAGTCATAGGTGCCTGTATGCTCACTGCCAGTTTGACTATTTTCCGAAATTAGCCTATAAATTTAAGCAAATTCTAAGGCAGGCATGGTTAGACTATGACTTGGCCATGTGTGATTATTGACAAGTCTAGAGTGTACATGAATCAAGGACAACCCATCAACCAACTTTGACAATGGCCTCACTAACCACCCTTCTCTCTAGCCTCGGGCCCAGATGGCATGTTTACACCACCATTCCTGCTCAGCCAAGGCCCCTGGCTGTGTCCTTTGAAAGAGTCCACTGCGGGTCTGGGTATATCACCTTCCCAACGGAACAAGGTTAACTCCAGCTAACATACTACTGTCTAATGAAGGGCCATCATGGCCTCTGCCTAAGATGCTGAATTGAGTCAGCAAAGCCCTGATAACCCATATAGAATGTTTCCAGTGATAACAAGAGTGAGCACAAGGTAGTCAAGAAGGACCAGCTGAGAAGTCTCCTGGACAGGGACTTGTGGTGATCAGACCAGACTGACCCACTGGCCCAGCCAAAATGAAACCAGCAAATAAAAAGCAGAAAAACTAGAATACATGAATCCTGAGGGTTGAGTTTCCTCTTGAATTTGCTGAAAACTCTCCCAGCTTTTTGGGACTTTTTTAGGTCTATACTCCAATCCCTTGTTGGGACAGAGGACGACCTAAACGGCAGAATGTGCAGGCACCCGTGGTTATGGAAGCAAACAGCAAAATACAGACTAACTAAAATGGTCTCCCTCTAGTCTGCTTAGAGATAATGCCTTCCTCTCATACTTAAGACATGCAAATGTATCTCCTCAAGGATGCTAACACTGACTGCTCAAGTTGTAGGAGTGAATCTCCACAGAGACTGCAACAAAATCGCAAGCACTCAGCAAATCTGCTCTCTTTAAGCAAACGGATCCTTCTAAGACCCCTGGCCCAGCTCAAAGAGTTGGCAGAATATTTAGGCACAGAGAGAAACTTCACTTTCTTAAAGCAGTCCTGTTCATCAGCAGAGGAGGTGAATTGTGGGAAAACTATGCACAAGAGGCTGTGATGGAGGCTCAAGGAATGCCTAGGGGACACTTCCTTTCCATGCAGAGCCTGTCAGCTCTGTCCCTGAGTACCTGCCGGAATGTGGCTCCAAGGTTACTTTGGGCTCTGAAAACAGATCCCAGGAGCTGCCAGAGACACACGCGTGCCTTACCTTAGCCCCAGATGTGCAACATGTGACATCTGAGAGAAAAGACTGTTGCCAGGATGTGAAACCCAGGTCCTAATAAAACCTGAAGCAATGCAGAGCTACAAGCTTCACTAGCTCCCAAGTTGTTAAGTACCCAGTGAAGTCAAAGGCATTCATGGCCCCCTTTGAGGGTCACATCTTTCCAAGGAGAGCCCAGTCTTAGACTGAGTCCCTGTAACACACCTAAAATGCTACTTCCACCCTACCTAGCCCGACTCCAATTTGGAGGCCAGCCCACACTGAGGAGAAGGGTCACTGGATTTACTTCTAATACTAGAAACGGAATCGTGTTTTATTTTAAATATCATACTACATACATCAGAAAAACAGACTTTGTTTACAATCTAAAGGCAGGTAGGTAAAGCATAAGATCTGATGGTATTAAGTTATTTAAAAAGAAAAACCTTGCCTTTACTTCTCCTTCACATCTGTTCACGATTCAAGGACTTTCTTTTCCCCTTAGAGATAAAAGTTATGCAATTTGGGAGTCTTTTAGATAGACCCACTGAAGGGGTACTCCAATTGCCTCACCCCACGTCCCTGTTCAGCATAGAAGAAGCCAGAACAGTCTGCATCCCTGTTACCTATTGGCAATTTGGGTACCTCTTCAGAGGATGGCCTGACAAGAATAGGAGGTAGGAATTGACTAGGCAGTTAGGGTAAAAAGACCCCATATAAATGTAGCCAGTTTCTTGGCTAAAAGTCAAAATGTCCTTGGGCCTGTTAGCAACATACTCTGTTCCAAACACCAAAAATGTCAAAAGCATTTGGGAGCTTGTATCTAATCCTAAAAAGATTTTAGGGTTACCTCTTCAGAGGGGGGAATGCTGGAGGGTAGGGAGTGGGCATGGATTTGCAAAACTGGGCAAGGGAGATAGATCAGTTGGTAAAGTGTTTGACTTGCAAGCACAACGACCTGAGTTTAATCCCCAGGACCCATGTTTAAAAGAGGTGGGGGCTGGAGAGACGGCTCAGCAGTTAAGAGCACTGATGACTCTTGCAGAGGACCCGGGTTTGCAGAGGACCTGGGTTCAGTTCCCAGCTCCCACACAGCAGCTAAGAACCATTCATAACTCCAGTTCCAGGGGGTCTGTCACAGCTCTTCTGGCCTCCATGGGCATCACATGACATGGGTGCACTCACATACATGCAGGCAAGGCAGCCATACACATAAAATTAAAAAAACAAAAAATATTTTTTAAAAAGCTAATCATGGTGGCTCATGTTTGTAATCCCAGCGCTGGGGAGGCAGAGAGCGATGTCTGAGGCTCACTGGGGAGCCAACCTAGGCTGCTTGGCAAATTCCAGACCAATGAGATTTTGTCAAAGAGAAAAAAAGTGCATGGTGCCTTAGGAACCATTCCGAGGATTTTCCTCTGGCCTACACACACACACACACACACACACACACACACACACACACACGCACACGCACAGATACATTCACATACACATATTCACATACAAACCTTCATATACACACACATGCACATATTCACACATACATTCACATACAAACCTTCACACACACACAAACACAGCAATACTGTGAACAATCTATGTTCACATTGGCTCAGGTTATGGCACTGTGAACACTCCCCCATCTCTTTCCACCCAGCTGCTGGCCACACCCCACCTGCAACTGGAATCCAGAAAGCAAACAGTGTCTAAGCCCCAATGAAATGAAACCCTTAGGCTGAGCACAAACACCAGAGGTCTGCCTGGGTGGTGTGGCACCCCCAGGGAACTTGTTAGACATGCAGAGCCTCACCAGCCCACCCCGGTCCCCCAGGTGGGCTAGCACTTGAGAAGCAGCACACAGTGAAGATGGAGGATGGGGACTTAACCACATTTGGTTCATTCAAATCCTAAGTGCAGGATGCAGGACTAGTTCTGACGCACGCGCCTACAGCCCAAAGACTCTCCCCATTCTAGTAACAATGAAATGCGACGTCTGTCTTGTGATCCTTCTTGGCAAGACACTTTTAACATACACCAGGTTCATTGCCTGGCAACCGCAGCACGGCTGGACTTGGCCATGCAGTGACTGCTCAGGCCTTTGTCAGTTCCTGGGTTTTCTGTCGCCCATCCCTCAACGTTAGTTCTCGATTCCCCAAACTGGTTCCTGGGATTTCTGCCCATCCCTGATTCTGCAGAAGTGAATCAGGAGGCGTGTCAGGTCTTACCCTCGGAACCCCTTAGATAACCGGCCTCTCGAAGAACAGGAGCTACAGATTCTCTGGGACGGATTTATTTACAATTCCTGTCATTTAGACAGTATGAAGTATGAATTCACATATTTATCTTCCTTTCTGAAGTTTAACCTTGAGAAGAAATTATTTCAGCAAAAGAAAAAAAATGTTTCCTCCAGTTCTGCCGACCTTCCCTTGCCGTTAAGCAGTCCCTTCCCACACTTCCTCGGAGCTCCAACTCATATTAGTGATTCTAACTGCTTTGAAAATGCAAAAATCAGTGGGTAATTTTCCTGAGTGAAAATAAGCAAAATTTCCATAGGATCATTATCTCCCACTTTTGCATCTGTTGATATGCCTATGTACATAGTTTAATGTTTCCTAGGAGAAGAAAGGCTAAGGCGTACATAGCAGCCTGCCGTAAATATCCATTTCTGCCGCAGCACCAGGCTGGGACGTTGTGTCATTTCCTCCACTACATGGAGAAACATCAGTCTTCCGTTAAAAAGGGAGCAGCACATATTTGAGACAAATTTTGCTGCGTTCTGAATGATATGTGTGCTTTTTATGTTTATGAAACCACCATCCAGCAGAAAATAGCAGCCTAATATTTTGACATGAAGGTCATTTGAAAGTTTTACTGCCTGCAAGCCTGATCCATTTTGTTGACAAAAAGCTCTCTCAGGGGTCCCTAAGGTGCCCCCGTCTGCTCAATTCTCTGACTTTGACATTTCTGTCCCCTCTCCCCCTTCATCTCCTCACACCAGACTAACTATCAGCCCATTAAGGCTGCCCCAATGAATGACTAATTACCAACTCATTAAGGCTGTCCCAGTGAATGATGCGACAGCATTAAGACAGGATTTGGGATAAATGTCCAAATATCCATGACAGTGTAGGGGGACTGGATGGAAGGGGGAAGGGAGGAAGTAGAGGGTCACAGGCTCCATCTGTAGAGGTACAGGAGATCTGCGGTGACCTGAAATGAAACTGGGTGGGTGGGCACATGCTCCTGGGGTGTCAGTTTTCAAATGCCTCTTGTTTTGCTGACATAGAAGTCTTAAGGAAGGTGGCACATTACATACATCTGTTTGGTTGGCCTGGTATGGCTAGGAAAGATGGCTGGAAGGAAGGACACTTGGTTCTAGGCATCCTCTGAGGGACTCAGATGGGCTGGGGTCACCAAACACCAACAGCACAGTTTGCCTCCATCTCTTTCAAACACACACGTGCTGTGGCAATCTTGCTCATTTATTCTCTAGAGTATTCTAGAAAACAGAGCAAGAATGCCCCTCATTTTTCCTACTACTTTAAGTACTAGAACAAAGATGCCCTTCACACTTTGCTCTTCCCTGCCATAGCATCAGCAATGACGAAACAACAGACAGTGGCTTTGAAAGTATATCAGACCCCACAGTCACTCAAGAAACCCAGTTGACAGAGAGCAGAGTGCAGCCGTGTGTGCTCAAACGCCACCTGTGCCTTAAAGGGCTTCGTTTTTTCATTTTTTTCTCCTGCATTCAGGATCTTGTCTGTGATATCAATCACTGGTATTATTTTCTCATTTCAATAACAGCCCAAGACCTCAACTAGTCACAAGAAAGAAACATCAACCTTATAAATAAAATCACAGGACAGGCCTTTGGCTTCTTTCGGGCTCATAATTACACTGATGTGGTTTCCTTCTATAGCTTCCGCAATCGCCACAAGATGAAGCCAAGCGCACAGCCACACACAGGGGCCCCTTCGGCTTCTAATGAGAGGCCATCACCCAGAGCTGGAAGCACAGAGCTAATTAATTATCATATTTGGCAAAGAATCCTCTGCAGCTAAAGAGATAACAGAGATACCTAGTGTCACTCTGTCTGTGGATGGCTGGAACTTGGCTGTGTTTGTTAAGTCATGCTGCTCTGAAACTCCTCAGCAAAAATGAACATGAGGTGAAAATAATAACTGATTTCCCCCCAAGAATGTCCATTTGAATGGATCTGCTGCCTCCAAGCAGTGCAGATCCCCAAACACGTAAGCACCATAGATAATTCTTGTCACCTCTAATGTTATCTATTATCAGGGGACACATGTGCCACAACTCATGTGTAGGTCAGAGAGCAACTTTCAGGAGTTGGCTCTCTCCTTCCACTGTGAGCTCCAGGGAGACTCAGATTGTCAGTCTGCTCAGCACTATTACCTGCTGAGCCACCTCACCAGGCCCTCATCACATCTCTGAGAGGCAAGCTGTGGGTGATTCAGAAGAGGCCAGGAGACTCACATTTGTAAATAGCCTCTGCAGCGCTGGCTACCTCCTTGCTCTTTCCACCTAGTGTTCATCTGTGACAGCCTATGCAATATAAGAATTTACAGAAGGATAGAAGAATATCTATCTCTTTACTTATTTATTTACACGGAACTTCCTGCATTTCAGTTTGGACTTGAATTATATTAATTATTATTATTATTAAAGACAGGGTCTCATGTAGCCCAGGTTGGCCTGAAACCCACTATGTAACCTAAGGATGACTTTGAACTTCTGATCCTCCGAGTGCCTCCACCTCCCAAGGGCTGCAATGACAGGCATGTAGCACCATGCCCAGTTTTCATGATTCTGGGATTGTACTGAGGCATCATGGATGCTAGGTGAACACCCTACCAAATGAGAGACATCCCCAGTCCAGAAACATCTTTGAATTGGGGAGAGAAAAGTCTCGATATTGGGCCTAGAAAAGTGGGCATATGTTGGTAGAGCACTGTGAAGTTCCATCACCATCCCTGTCAGTGAGCTCATCTTCCTGGAAATAGCCAGTTGATAAGTAGAGTTCCAATAACATGCCTCAAAGAGTTCTAGTGTGAGTTGAGCATCTGTAATCCAAAAATCCAAAATACACCCAAATCAGCAACTTTTGAGCATCAACTAGCCACGCCAGAACTGGAAAAGTCCACATCACAAAACTCTTACATACACAGAAATAACATAAAAATTACTTCAGGCCATGTGTATAAGGTATTTATGAAACAAAGATGAATTTCATGTTTAGACTTGGGTCCCATTTCCAAGCTATTTCATGTAAATGTTCAAATCTTCCAAATCTAAAACACTCTGGTCTTGGGCATTTTGGAGAAAGGTTATACAAGCTGCAAGCTCTGTGTGGTGGTTTGAATGAGAACTGTGTCCCACAGGCTCACTGTTTGAACACTTGGTCCCCAGCTCTCCTGCTGTTTTGGAAGGTTGTGGAATCTTGAGGAAAGGGAGCCTTGCTGGAGGTGGGCCCATGGGGGAAGGCCTTGAGGTCTTATAGCCCAGCTCTACTTCCTGTATATGCTTTGCTTCCTTACTTCCGACACAATGTGATAATCCAGTTCATGCTCCTGGCACCATGGCTTCCCAACAGAATGGACTGTATCCCCTCAAACTGTGAGCCAAAACAAATCTTTCCTCCCTTAAGTTGCTTTTTGTCAGCTGTTGGTCACAGTAAGAAGAAAAGTCACTGAGAAAATGACCGAGATGCCTATGCACACTAAGAAGCTGTTATGAGCTGGACTAGGAAGCAGAGGGTTTAAGTTCTAGTTTGCTTCCTGTTGCTGTGACAGAACACCATGTCCAAAAGGCAACTTGGGAAAGAAAGGGTTTATTTCAGTTTACCACTCTTGGGTTACAATCCAACATCCAGGAAAGTTAGAGCAGGAACTCAAGACAGGAACCTGGAGGCAGGACCTGAAGCAGAGGCCGTGGAGGAATGCTGCTTACTGGCTTGCTTCCCCTGGCTTGCTCAGCTAATTTCTTATACAGCCCAGGCCCACCTGCCTAGGGGTGGCATCATGCACAGTGGACTGAGCTCTCATACATCAACTGAAAATTAAGAAAATGTTTCACAGGCACTTCCACAGGTCAGTCTGACGGGGGAATTCCTCAATTGAGGTTCCCTCTTCACACGTGATTTTAGTTTGTGTCAAGTTGGGGGAAACAAACAAACAAACAAACAAACTAGTCAACATGATAGCCTAAAACGCAGGCATGGTCATGACTTCCCAGACAGGGAGACCCAGGTTAGGAAGGCTGAATCATACCTGTGATCCACGGCAAACTGCTGTGGGAAGTGTCAAGCAAGTGCTGGGGCTGGCTCGTTGGGACTGACTGACTTATTCTGTTGTAGTAAGAATCCCTGGGCTGGAGAAGGGACAGGCAGCTCTTCCCTGAACTGGCCAGAGTCAGGGTTCAGCCCCTCCCCACCTGACTCCCAGCTGGGTGAGAAACCAAGCCATTACTGCAGCAAACAGTTAGAGCTTCACACCTACAGCCCATGATCCCTCTCCTCACAGTCACCTTGGCCTCTGGCTCTGTCCTGTTCATAACAAATCCTAATACTATTTAGAAATGGGCAGATAAGTAGGGAGTGAGAAGAGGTGCAAACAGCTTTTCTGTATTTTGTATTGTATTTTCTTCAACATGTAACTAATTGGTATCTTGTCAATATAGTCAGCCAATGGATTAAAAAGAAAGAGGAACTGGAGAGATGGCTCAGTAGTTATAAGCACTGGCTGCACTATGCAGAAGACCCTGGTTCAGTTCCCAGAACTACATATATAACTCATGTTTCAGGGGATTCAGTGCCCTGTTCTGGATGTCATGGGCATTGAAAGCCCATAATACACTTACATACACACAGGCAAAACACTCAAACACATAAAATAAAAATACATAGGCAAGAAAGAGGGAGGGGGGAGGAAGGGAGGCTTACAAAGGGTCTGCCCTCAGCAGTAAGTGGCAGGTTCTGAGCAGTTCCATCATGCTTGGCTGGAACTTCCCCTGTTGCTTAACAATCACATTTTATTATCTTCCCCCAAACCCACAACCACCGTGCCACCCACTGATTCCAGGAATTTACTTCTTTTAGATCCCTCATATAAATTCATTCCTGTAGGATTTATCTTTCTAAGGCTGGTACTTAGATTAATGCCTTCAAATTCCACCTGTGTTGCTATGCAGAATTTTATTCTTTATGAAGGCCAAATACTATTCCCTTGTGCTTGCTTGTGCATGAATATACTACAATTTCTTTCTCTCTTTTTTTTTGTCTTTTTTTTCTTAATCCATTCCTGTAGGATGGGTTCACTTCTTGTCCTTTGTGAATAATGTTGTTTTGAACATAGGAATACTAACATTCTTTTGAGACCCTGATTTCAATTCTTTTACATAAAATATCTAACTGGATTCTGGATCCTGTGGTCATTCTTTTTATGTGTGGTGTGAGATGTGTGTGCACGCACACTGTGCAGGGGTGCACAGGTACTGTGTATGTACATGCACTGTGTGGGAAGTGTTCGTGCCTCTGTGTGTGAGTGACAGCCAAAGGTAACCTAGGTAACTGAGGTGTCTTTCCTCAAATGCCATCCACCAGTTTCTTGAGACCAGAACTCTTAACAGCCAGGAGCTTGCCAAATAGTCTGAACTGGCCAGGGAGCCCCCAGGGTCCCCCATCTCTTGTCTGGTCTCCTCAGTGATGAAATTACAAGCATATGACAGCACTGTTCTCTTTGGGGCTCAAACTAGGTCCTCATCTTTGCCTCGCTCTCTTCCCAGCTCCATCGTCCTGTTTTTAATAGTGTAGCAACTCCACACTATTTTCCCACAGTGACTGTCCTATTTTGTGTTCCCACAAACAGTGCAAGAGGGATGCAATTTTTCTGCATCCTCATCAACACTGGTCTTCTTATTAGAGACCATGCAGACAGACAGCCGAGGGAGATGTGTCGTTGACCCCTGTGCTGCCCTGCCTCAGACCACACATTTCCTCAAGTGTGTCCTCAGCCCCATGAGGATTTAATCACCAGACTTGGTATATCTGGCAGAGGATGATGTGTTGTGCTAGATCTAGTCAGACTAGGTTCATGAGCTTGCATGTCCCACCTAGAGGAAAGTTAGATTTGTAAAGAAAAATCAGAGCAAGATCCCATCAAGAAAATTAGCTACACACCCCAGGAGAGCCTGGGCAGGGCCTGGGAATGAGTGTGTTAGCATCTGCAGAGAGCCTGGGCAGGGCCTGGGAATGAGTGTGTTAGCATCTGCAGAGAGCCTGGCCAGGGCCTGGGAATGAGTGTGTTAGCATCTGCAGAGAGCCTGGCCAGGGCCTGGGAATGAGTGTGTTAGCATCTGCAGAGAGCCTGGCCAGGGCCTGGGAATGAGTGTGTTAGCATCTGCAGAGAGCCTGGCCAGGGCCTGGGAATGAGTGTGTTAGCATCTGCAGAGAGCCTGGCCAGGGCCTGGGAATGAGTGTGTTAGCATCTGCAGAGAGCCTGGCCAGGGCCTGGGAATGAGTGTGTTAGCATCTGCAGAGAGCCTGGCCAGGGCCTGGGAATGAGCGTGC